>NW_026585587.1:1039746-1041324 GCF_907164565.1 Psammomys obesus
CACACACACACACACACACACACACACACACACACACACACCACAGATTAAAAGCAACTATTAGAAGGGGGAAAAAAAGCTGGTGTAAAGCTCAGGAATAGAGCCTTGCACCCCAATTGCTCAAGTTCCTAGAACCAAGTACCAGTACTACAAAAAGATATACAACAGTCACAGCGATTTGTTGTGGTTGCTCATGCCTTTCATGAGGGGGCAGAGAGAGGAGGGCCACCATGAGTTCCAGCCCAGCCTGGACCACACATGAGACCCTTTCCTCAATAAATCAAAGAAAAAAAATAAACTATTAAAGATGAGTAATAGATATATGATGAGGCTGGTGAAACTATGAATATAATATTAACTTACCGATGAAGTTCCTGACAATACAAAAGAATAAAATTATAGGTCTTGTTGTTTAAGAAAAAGCAGGGAGGAGAGTCGCACGTATCTTCAAAGACAGTATTTTCTTAGTAATTTATTGCACAGTAAACTTATTTTGATGTTCTAAGTAGCTTAGAGACCACGGAGTGAGTATTCTGAGAGTATCCTTAAAAAATTAAGAAAATAGCAACCAAACAACCACTCCCACCTTGGGTTTGGTAACCATGACAGACAATTCTCATAATAGCTATACTTTCACAATTAAGGACATGTAAGCCAGGACTTTTGTCAAATCAAATTGGATAGTGCCAGCCTTTGGGTAATTCTTTCCCCACAACTGACTTTTTAACTTTTATTTCTATTGTCTTGCTTTCAAAGCAATAGGCTTCATTGGACAAACAACTTTTCAAACTTCTACTCAGAGAACACATTTTGCCCTAGACATTTAGTATATTGTATTTCTCCAGTGTAATTAAAATATTAGCCCCCACAACTCTGTAGAGTAACTGAATTATAGTGTGTATTTGATTAGAGCCTGCTTACTTGAATCAAAATTCCGGAGAAACTTATTCTTAAAATGCATTTAAGGTAACAGATGGCATTTATATAGAACCTATCAGCTTGAAAATACTGATGTTCATCTCAGTTCTAACAAATTGGAATATCTAAAGTGTGTGTTTGAAATCATTCACTCCTACAGGCACTTATTCTTCCCAATCGATTTGTGGCAGCCACGTTCCAGATGAGCTTCAGTCAAGCCCAAACACATAATCTCAGTATTACTATCATTTTGCAGCCATGTGTTGTGGGACATTGCTCCTGTAACTAATTAAATCCTAATATGCGAAAGCTTTTAAAAAGCCTAGAAAAAAGAAGCGGTGCACATGGCTAAACAAAGGTAGGTGTGTGATGAGGGAGTCTTGGGTCAAATGAAGGAGATGAGGCACTCATAGTAACTTTAAGTCTATGCCTCAAAGACTAGAGCAAAAGGTGCTAGGAACCAGAAATGCCCTTCTTCATCTTCTCTGCTTCTCTTTCCCCTTGTGTTCTATTGTTCTCAATATGCAGACAGGCTTCCTCTCCTCTCTGTGCATGACCATTATTCTACCTCCAGGCCAACATCTCTTATACCCAAAATGTATGATGCAGTGTCTGTGTGTGTGTGTGTGTGTGTGTGTGTGTGTGTGTGTGTGTGTGTGT
>NW_026585587.1:1041334-1070172 GCF_907164565.1 Psammomys obesus
TGTGTGTGTGTGTGTGTGTGTGTGTGTGTGTGTGTGTGTGTGTGTGTATGCATGCACAGGTGCATATAGCTGCATGAGGGTGTGCTTTTGAATCCCCATGTGTCTTTCCTTCATTGTTCTCCATCTTTAACAGAGTCTATTACTGAACTTGAAGCTCATCTTTAGGCCAGACTGGCTGGCTAACGAGGTTCAGGAATTTTCCCATCTCTACTTCAGCCCTCCCCCACCGAGGCTGGCGTTCCAGGCACACGCCACCATGCCCAGCTTTTGACATGGGTTATGCAGAGCCAAAATTGATTCCTTACACTTGTGGGATAGGTCCTTTATTAACAGAGCCATCTCCCCAAACCTCTCACCATAATATCCTATGCAAAAATGTAAAAATTCTCTACCGCACCCATTTGTCAAGAGTTTCAGTCCTGTGGTTGGCTTTTAGAGACTCAAATTACAGCTACAACTGTTCACGTGTGGTTCCTTGCCTGCTACTGTGTCACTGCCCAGATCTCCGGCATAGCTGATGTGCCTGTGTCCACACATGATATGATCTTTCTAGGCCTTTCCACTTCTGAGCAGCACTGTTTTTCAACACTCCCTCCCTGACTTCTCCTTGCTTTTCTTTCACACTCTCAACTTCCACACCTAGTCTCCATGGCATGGTTTCACACATCACTATCTATTTTCACGTTGTTCTTTTCTTATTTCATCTGTGCCCATTCTGTCTTTCCAAGCGACCCCATGCTGGTCTAGTATTCTTGGCTCACATCATGTCTTACGCTTATTTCCAGGGTCTCACCACCATGAGGAATGTGCCATAGCATCTTATAAGCTGCTGTTTAATGACACACTCAAGGTTTTAAAAACAGTTATGTGACACATACTGTGAAGAAAACAGCTATGCCAGCTGCCCACTTACCAGAGAAGACGCTAGGTATCTTGGAAAGGAAGCTTTTGACGGTGCGGATAGGAATTCCATTTTTTTCATCTTGCATACGTGCTATGACATCTTCCATCTAAACACAAAATAAAGAAGAACTTTAGAAAGTTGAACTTTTTGAGAAAATTGCTGTTTCGTAAAATTTTTGAACGCCAGCCTTGAATAATAAAAATAAATCTATATTATTGTCTTTATAGACTTTGTTATATTAATACCTTTTAAGTTTGGTTATCAAGAGGTGGAAAAGAGTAGCAAGTGAGAAAACAGGCTAATTGAGATGCATTAAACTATTGATAAGGATTTTGTGCCTTTAACATTACCT
The DNA here is from genome assembly GCF_907164565.1 of Psammomys obesus. Lineage (NCBI taxonomy): Eukaryota > Metazoa > Chordata > Mammalia > Rodentia > Muridae > Psammomys > Psammomys obesus. The sequence goes on from NW_026585587.1 coordinate 1,042,591, forward strand.
TTGACCAGATTACATACTCTTCTGCTTAAGAAGTTGGAATAAATTGTATTTGGGTCAGAAAGCACTGTCAGAAAATTCACATTATCACAACTGAACTCAGTCCAAAAGCAAATGAAGCCTGGAATGATCCATGTAAAGTTCCTGTTAAAGCGGGTGCTTCTACAGTTTAGGTTAATATTCTTGTTCAACCTGCCAGAAGATGTGGGGCAGACTGGAAACCGCTAGCTCCTTCATTTCGTAGTGTGAGAAGAAACACACACACACACACACACACACACACACACACACAAGAGAGAGTTAGTGAACCTTCTACCATAGTCTCTGTGCTGTGATCTTTGTTTCATCTTGTTAGTCCAACCTCCGTTGCGTTGAAGTAGTTTCATAATTCTAAAAGTTTCCTCATCACCAAGTCTTGGTGGAATTTAGTTCTATAGTAACCATTCAAAGCAAAGCCTCAGACTCCTTTTATGTGCTTCATATCTACGTGACATAAATCCACAACAGAATACCCAAACTGTAGTGTAGGACGAAAACCCCATTCATTCATTTCTCAAATCTGTAGTCAGTCAGTGATCACCAACTCCAGATCAGAATCACCATCAGGTGCTGGGATATGAAAATCCAGGTAACTGTGGCATGCTTATTCAAGATGCTAATACTGAAGGAAGCCAAGTAATGGCCCAATGGGAAATCCGTGTTATTTTTTCTTTAAGTCTAAAATTATTTCAAACTAAAAAGCTTTAAAAAAAAAAAAAAAAGGCACACTCTCTACTTTATATCAGTGAGTCATCTAATTCCCACTACATAGTTTCAGAGTGATTTTCAACCAAAAAATTCCAATTTGCTTGGATGAATGTCATCGGATTTTCTTAATATGTGAAATACCTGGGTGGGAAGAATGGGTTTTCGTGTAAAACAAGTCTGGATTTGATTCTTAACTATTATAATTACTGCACTTTGAGCAAGTTAAACAATTTCACTAAGACTCACTCTCCTCTTTCATAAAATAGTAAGGACAATGCTTAGAGAATCGGTCCTCTACAATGTTGTGTGGGAGCCCGGTGTTGGGACTGGGGTGGAATGAAATATTTTAAAGTTACATAATACAGTCTACCTAATGCTCAGCAAAAAGATAGGACAATAATCATTTGACTTGAAATGCTCTTTGTACCCCTGAGACCTTTAGGAATGTCTCTTCTCCATCTTCAGGTTTTTCAGCAAATGCCGACATCACTAGCTGTGCCCAGCTGCCTGATCACATTTCAGCACTAACTCCAGGGAAGCCAGGCTCATGAACACACCAGCCAGTAATGGTATGAGAACAGAATGAGAAGCAAGCTCCCCGGGGTCCATCCCTCTTTGCTTATCTTGAAGTCTACACCGTGACCTGCACCAGAGGGGCGGTTTCTGTGAGTTATCAAGTGTGCTCAAGAGAAGTGGGCATCAGGGCAGACCCGTAGGTGAACAAATGAGTGAAATTAAGGTCATTCTCTTGCCCTTCTCCTATTCCTTTCTCTAAGACTGATGTGCTCAGTTCAAACAGAAATGAAAGAAATTTTGATTATCAGGCCTCCAAATCCCTAACAGTAATCAAGCACTCTACTCCAATAATGAAGATATCTAAGTATAGAAACATGAAATAGATATTCTATCAGACTCTTTAGCTACTGTTTGCCCTTGATTCACCTGACGCAATGTTCAGAAGTGAAGAATAAGCTGCTTCGCCTGCCCCATATCAGCCCGTAAGCCCCTGTATTATCTGCTTAAAGGCTTAAACTGGGTCGATTAGACAGCGGCAGAGCCCCTCCTCTGCGGTCAACCAGGAGCGTGGCACTGATGAACACCAGTACAGAGCATGCGTAGAGGCACTTTTTCCATGCTCACCCCTGTGTGGAGGGGCACCATGGAGCAAGGCTAGGAGGTTGAAAGGCTAGCGTGACTTATGTCACTGCGCCTCACTAACTTTCCTTTTTCTTGTGCCATCATTTCTTCTGTATTTTTTCCTAAGATGGGGCCTTGCTATGTAGCTTGATTTGAGAGCCTTCTGCCTCCACCTCCTGAATGCTCAGATCTAAACCATAATTTCTATAACAGGAAAAATGTTATCTGTAGTGTGAAAACTAGAATTTGCATTCTAAACTGAGAATACGAATTTGGAAAGGTGTTTAGCTGTTTCAATGACTGTTTGGATATGATTTATCCATAAATGTCACTATGGACTACGTGAGCATCAATGAACAAATGAATCAAACAGCAACACAAGCCAAAATCAAATGCAAAGAAATAGCCTGGTTCCTAAACCCTAAAGTGAGCTACAAAAGCTACCTGTTTAAACCTGTCCTCCAACTTCTATCAGAGGATGTGTTAATCTTATGTCAGTCTTTAAAATAAGATTAATTATCTGCCTTAGAACCATTAGAAACAACAGTTGGCTAAGAAAAAAAAATTAAACCCAGGCAAATCAGTTAATAAGGGAAAGTGAATAGGAAGAAAATAAGAGATTATAAAATTAAATCTAACAAATATTAAATGTGTCTTTAAATTAATTTAAAGATCAAAGAGGAAAACACACACACACACACACTTTAAGAGTTCCATGAGAAGATTTAAGACACACATGTATGTTGTATACATTTGGTGTGTGTGTGTACACACGTATGTATAAGCACATACACACACAGAGCCATTGCTATCTTTAAGACATGGGTTCTAGTACTCAGCAGACACACTCAACACCACAGACGCTCATGTCCCTCCTACAAAATGACATCATCTTTGTGCATATCCTTGGCCACCATCCTGAGTATGTAATGTCACCTTCGGGCTACTGATAATATCTAACACAACATTAGTGCTCTGAAGTCATTCCATTGTATTTTGGGAAGATAATGGCAAAGAAAAACATGTACGGCTCAGTTCTAACTTAGAGTTTTTGTTGATGGTGCTTGTAGTGGTTCCTCAAAAATAGGGAATTTGATTAGAAAAATATCAGAAAGGATATTTGTGTATCTAAGACCGAAGCAGGCGAAATATGAAAACGGCCACTTAGACACAATGAGGCTGCATCCTTTTCTGAGGAGAGGAAAATATTGCTCTCAGGTTTTCTTCACAAATTTCCCTTCTTGACCTCTTTAGAAGAATGAAGACAAGGAATCCACGAGAGCCCTGTTGGTACAACCAGCGGTCTGTCCTGTACAAGCTAATTCATTTTTTTACAAAAGTTGAGCAACTGCCTTTTGCAAAGTCCCTTTGGCAATGCCTACCTCAGTGCTTTCAAAACTTTTTAAAACTGATGTCATGAAAGCATTAATGTTTGAACTCTGAGGACAACTTCATTTTTCCCTGGGATGAGAACTTATTGAGAAAATAAATCTTATTCATCCTTGTAATAAAAATACATTAAATGTCTGGTAAATAATAGAGGTTCTGTTTAAGGGGAAGAAAAAGGCAAATTACTGTTTTAGGTTTTTTATTGTTTGTTTGTTTGTTTGTTTTCAAGATAGGGTTTCTCTGTGTAGCCTTGGCTGACTTGGACTTACTTTGGAGAGCAGGCTGGCCTCGAACTCACAGAGATCCTCCTGCCTCTGCCTCCCTGAGAGCTGGGATTGCAGGCTTGTGCCACTGCACCAGGCACAAATTGTTGTAAAGAGGAAAGTTCAGTGAATGGGAAACTATGTTATGGGGTATTTGAAATTACATTTCTCTTTATATTATTTAATATGTGATATAAAATGCTAATGTTAGAACCAGCCGGACGATACACTGCACTCTACCTATAAGCTAAAAGAGCTCTCGTCGGCTTTGAGTGCCACTGAAGGCACGGGTCTCTCGACTCTCGTACTAGAAGAATGTCTCTCCTGAGTGTGCCACATTAAGTCAGTGGCGGGATCTCATGCTGTCTTCTTGTCAGTGTGACTCCAGTTCACAGCCATATGTAAGGTCTCAAGATAAAGTTTCTATTGAACGCCAATATGAGCTCTTTTTACGGGAATCCGTAATTATCTAATTTCTTCTGGAACGGCTTAAGCGAAAGCTCCATGCTTGGGATGACATTCACTCATCAATGAGGACAAACAGTCCCAGCCCACACAAAGCAAAAGCACATTGTGCAGACCTATCTTTAAAGAGCTTCACATCATTGAAGAGAGGCACCAGGCAGATCCCCACATCCTGATGAGAATCCTTCCTAGTGTTCTTAACAAAGAGAACTCAATTAAATTAAACGTGTAGTTATGTTTACCAGGAAGTTTTCTACAATATCATTAGCACTGAGTTCATTAGCTCCAGTCACTCTCTGAGACACACTGACTGCCAGCAAAGCACTGGAGTAAAGCTGAAACATGTTATACCACCATGGCTCTGAGAGAAAAATGAACCGATCCAAATTTCAAAGGAAGTTTTCCAACTTTGTGTTGTAACCCACCATTAAGTGCAGATATTTGGAGACTTAATGAGAGCTGCACTGAGCATCTTGAATGTTTTTTTTTCTTGTGTGCACATTCTTTCAATTTATCGTGTGCACTGTCGTTTTAAGTGTTAGCTGTGTGGAAACGGTAGAAATGACCGCTAAAGCACCCCTTAGATTCTTTAGGCAATTAGGTTGAGTCAGGTGTGCTGAAAATTAAGTCTGCTTGTGTTCTTGTTCTTTCAGAAAGCTTTTCCAAGGGAAACAGTGATGTGTGCTTCTGAGGTGAACAGAGAAAGCACAGCCAGTTTCTAATGAGAGTTAAATGATAATGAGATTAAAATTTGCAACACAAATTGGTTTTTGCCACAATAACTCAAGTAAGACTGTAACTGATGATCCCCCCCCCCCGCCACTGCAACTCATTTCATGTATAGAAGCTGCTGTTCCCATTAATAACAACTATGAGTATAAGCCAGTCAGAGCTACTTATGTAAATCTGGGCTAGATCAGTCATTGAACTTTTTTTTTTTTAAATAAGAGTTGATTTTAAAGACTAAAAATTTTACCTTTTATGATTTTTATTTATATACACACAGTGAAAAAAAATTTAAGCAAGTAATCTTTTTATTAATACCTAGTGGCTTGGTCTCTTCTAGTTTTGGTTTGATGTCTATTTTTTTTTAAATTATACTTTATTTACTTTGTATCCCCCCTCTAGTTCCCTCCCCTCCCAACCCCTCTTTTTCTTCCTCTTCTCCACACACTGCCCTCACCAAGTCCACTGGTAGGGGAGGATTTCTTTTTCTTCCTTCTGATCCTAGTCTGTTAGGTCTCATCAGGAGTGGCTGCATTGTCTTCCTCTGTGGCCTGGTAAGGTTGCTCCCCCCTCAGGGGGAGGTGATCAAAGAGCAGGCCAATCAGTTCATGTCAGAAGCAGTCCCTGTTCCCATTACTATGGAAACCACTTGGAGACTGAACTGTCATGGGCTACATCTGTGCAGGGGTTCTAGGTTATCTCCATGCATGATCCTTGGTTGGAGTATGAGTCTCAGGAAAGACCCCTGTGCTCAAATTTTTTGGTTCTATTGTTCTCCTTGTGGAGCTCCTATCCTCTCCAGATCTAACTATTGTTCCCACTTCTTTCATAAGATTCCCTGCATTCTGCCCAAAGATTGGCCATAAGTCTCAACATCTGCTTTGATAGTCTGCAGGGCAGAGCCTTTCAGAGACCCTCTGTAGGAGGCTCCTAACTAATCAAGAGGGAGGACTCTGGCTAAAATGCTCAATCCCCACTCTGAAAGGCAAAGAGGATGGATACCAGAAGAAGATGAAAACCTTTTATGATTTTTAAAGAAATAATTTTAGTGTATGACATTTTTTCAAAAACAAAAGCTTTTTTCTCATTTATCTTTTTTGGTTTTATTTATTTTATTTTACTAAATTTTTGCTTTTTTATTATATATATATTATTATTATTATTATTATTATTTACACTTTATTTACTTTGTATCTCCCCATAAGCCCCTCCCTCCTCCCCTCCCGGTCCCACCCTCCCTCCCTCTTCTTCATGCATGCCCCTCCCCAAGTCCACTGATAGGGGAGGTCCTCTTCTCCTTTCTTCTGATCTTAGTCTATCAGATCACATCCAGAGTGGCTGCATTGTCATTGTCATCTTCTGTGGCCTGGTAAGACTACTCTCCCCTCAGGGGGAGGTGATCAAAGAGCAGGCCTTTCAGATTGTGTTGGAGGCAGTCCCTCTTCCCATTACTATGTAACCCACTTAGACACTAAACTGCCATGGATCACATCTGCGCAGGGGTTCTAGGTTATCTCCATGCCTGGTACTTGGTTGGAGTATGGGTATCTGAGAAGACCCCTGTGTTCAAATCTTCTAGTTCTGTTGCTCTCCTTGTTTGGTTCCTGTCCTCTCCATAACCTACTATTTCCCACTTCTTAAATAAGATTCCATGCACTCTGCCCAACAGTTGGTCATAAAGTCTCAGCGTCTTTGATAATCTGCAGAGCAGAGCCTTTCAGAGGCCCTCTGTGGCAGGTTCCTAGGTTGTTTCCTGCTTTCTTCTTCTTCTGATGTCCATCCTCTTTGTCTTTCGGGATGGGGATTAAGCGTTTTAGTCAGAGTCCTCTCTCTTGATTAGTTTCTTTAGATGGACAGATTTTAGGTTTATCCTATAAGTCTATATGAGTGAGTGTATACCGTGTATGTCTTATTTTAATAGCCAGAAGCTGGAAACAGCACAGATGCCCCTCAACTGAAGAGTAGATGCAGAAATTGTGGTACATCTACACAATGGAGTATTACTCTGCAATGAAAAATAAGAAAATCATGAAATTTGCAGGTAAATGGTGGGACCTGGAAAGGATCATCCTGAGTGAGCTGTCCCAGAAGCAGAAAGACACACACGGTATATACTCACTCATATTTAATATATTTTTTTAAAAAAATTATTACAGTTTATTCACTTTGTATCCCAGCTATAACCCCCCCATCCCCTCCCAATCCTGTCTTCCTTTCCTCTTCTCCTCCCATAACCCTCTCTCCAAGTCCATTGATAGAGGAGGTCCTCCTTCCCTTCCATCTGACCCTAGCCTATCAGGTCTCATCAGGACTGTTGGCATTGTCTTCCTCTGTGGCCTGGTAAGGCTGCCCCCCCTCAGGGGGAGGTGGTCAAAGAGCCAGCCACTGAGTTCATGTCAGAGACAGCCCCTGTTCCCATTACTAGGAAGCCCACTTGGAAACTGAGATGCCATGAACTACATCTGAGCAGGGGTTCTAGGTTATCTCCATGAACGGTCCTTGGTTGGAGTATCAATCTTAGAAAAGACGCCTGTGCACAGAGTTTTTGGTTCTGTTGCTCTCTTTGTGGAGCTCCTGTCCCCTCTAGGTCTTTCCTTCTCCCCCTTCTTTCATAAGATTCCCTGCACTCTGCCTAAAGTTTGGCTATGAGTCTCAGCATCTGCTTTGATACCCTGCTGGGTAGACTCTTTCAGAGGCCCTCTGTGGTAGGTTCCTGTCTTGTTCCTTGTTTTCACTCTCTTCTGATGTCTATCCCATTTGCCTTCCTGAGTCAAGATTGAGCATCTTACCCAGGGTCCTCCTTCTTGCTTAACTTCCTTAGGCATAAAGATTTTAGTATGATTATCCTATATTATATGTCTCATATCCACTTATAAGTGAGTATATACCATATGTGTCTTTCTGCTTTTGGGATAGCTCACTCAGAATGATCTTTTCTAGTTCCCACCATTTGCCTGTAAATCTCATGATTTCCTTGTTTTTAACTGCTGAGTAGTATTCTATTGTGTAAATGAACCACAATTTCTGTATCCACCCCTCAGTTGAGGGACGTCTGGGTTGTTTCCAGATTCTGGCTGCTATGAACATGGCTGAGCAAATGTCCTTATTGCATACTTGAGCATATATCGTAAGGACTGAGCTTCTACCCACATGAAAATGGTTAAATTTTTAAACAATGGTCAGTATATTTGTTAGGATTACCTGGGTTATAACCTGGAAAATGCCAATTTGGCATTTATTATTTTTATACATTGGTTAGTTTTTGTGAGCTTGTTTTAAGACTTTGCGCTTGTCTCCTACCGGGTGAGCGCTCTTGCTTCCCCTGCAGCATCTTCTCAGTGCTCAATACAGAGAATCAAGAACAGGGTTGCCCACACCACCCAAGTGAGGTTGCTGCTGGTCCAGGCCCCTGGGAAAGCCTTGCTGTTCTCAGTCATTCCTGTACTTGAACTTGAGGCCGACATTCTGACTTACAATAGTGGAGGAGGGTGGAATTGGAAGGGATGCTTGACAGACTGAAGAGTGGTGTTTGTTATTGTCCTGTTCAGTATGAATCAAGACAGTGGGAGTCATAGAACACAAGGTCAAAAAGAAAGGCAGTCTGCAAGACAGAGGAGTGAGGGAAGATGCTTAATAATGAAAGTCAAAGACACACACGGTATATACTCACTCAAATAGACATATAATATAGGATAAACCTACTAAAATCTGTATATCTAAAGAAACTAATCAAGAGGGAGGACCCTGACTAAAATGCTCAATCCCCATCCTGAAAGGAAAAGAAGATGGACATCAGAAGAAGAAGAAAACAGGAAACAAGTTAGGAACCTGCCACAGAGGGCCTCTGAAAGGCTCTGCCCTGCAGACTATCAGATGCTGAGACTTGTGGCCAACTGTTGAGCAGAGTGCATGGAATCTTATGAAAGAAGAGGAAAATAGTAAAATCTGGAGAGGACAGGAACCCCACAAGGAAAGCAACAGAACCAGAAAATTTGAACACAGGGGTCTTTCCAGAGACTCATACTCCAACCAAGGATCATGCATGGAGATAACCTAGAACCCTTGTACAGATGTAGCCCATGGCAGTTCAGTGTCCAAGTGGGTTACATAGTAATGAGAAGAGGGACTGCCTCTGACATAAACTGATTGACCTGCTCTTTGATCACCTCCCCCTGAGGGAGGAGCAAACTTACTAGGCCACAGAAGATGACAATGCAGCCACTCTGGATGAGATCTGATAGACTAAGATCAGAAGGAAGGAGAGGGGGACCTCCCCTATGAAGAAGGGGGAGGGAAGGTGGGATTAGGACGGGAGGAGGGAGGGGTTTATGGGGGAATCAAAGTAAATAAAGTGTAATTAATAAAAGTTTAAAAAAATAAAAAATATTTAGCACAAAAAAAGAGAAAAAAACTTCAAATAAATTTTCTTTTTTTTTTCTTTTTTATTTTTTTTTAATTTTTTTTTAAATTTTCTATTGATATAAAAAAAATCAAAACAATGACAAGAACTGAAACAGAGACTTGCTTTGGCTGAAAGAGGTAAAAGCACTCAAGAAGCTTCATGGCTATAAAACAGAAAGAAGAATACGGTAGGCGAGGAGTTCCTCAGTTCAATTATTGGAAATCTTTGTTCATAGTACACCTGCCATAGTTTTCAGAATTGTCTTACTCCTATGAGGTATCATTTTTTTTTTTTTTTGTAATCTTCACGAGTGAGTTCAAGAGAGTCATTGAGGAAATACTAGAAAAGCTTCATTGGACACAAGGCTCAGCCAAAGAAGCCAGAGGATTGAAAGATAGAGAGGATGGCAACAAAAACGTAAAATAATACAGAAGTGTTTGAGTCTGAGACCCCCTCTTTGTCTTCTAGATGGAAATGAGGAAGTCTCCTGGGCAAAGGGATGTATTTTAAATCTCTGAAAGTTGCCTCTGGTGCCCTAAGGCCATTCCTGCCTCTCTATTGTGAAAGTGGAGGGGAAGTCCCACTGTTTTCTGCACCAGCTCTGAAAGACAGAGCCAAAACAGAACTATAAGCTGCAGTTACACAGCACCAAGTCAGCACCGTGGTCACATAACTCTCTGGGACTCCAAGAGAAAGAGGCAAAGTTGGAGAGAATAGACACACCTCCAGCCTGGCCAGTCAGAGGCAGCTTAGCTCTGAGCACCCCTCTATTTCCACCTTTACAAGAAGATTCGCTTTGAATTGATGGGTCTGTTTTTGTTTGGTTTTGTTTAGGGCTGCTTTCCTCAGCCCTTTCCTGCCTGCAAAGCCAGCCACACCTCCTGAGAGCGTCTCATCCTGGTTAATCTCATGCTGACCTGCTAATAAATCCAGGAATTAAATCAGAAACAAGTCTGACTGTTCATCCCTTATTTAGAACTTTCACAAAATAGCTGGAGCGAAGGCTCAGTGACAGGGTTTGTACCCTTGCATAGGACTGGAATTGAGATCCCAGTTCTTGTGTCAAGTGGCTGAGCATCCTCTGTAACTCCAGCTTCAGGGGATCTAATAATTTCTTCTGTCCTCCAGGGATGTCTGCACTCATGGGCACTATGAACACATGGACAGACAAGTTCTTAAAAAATAAATAAACCTATATTATGTGTCTATATGAGTGAATATATACCGTGTCTTTCTGCTTCTGGGATAACTCACTCAGGATGATCTTTTCCAGTTCCCACCATTTGCCTGCAAATTTCATGATTTCCTTGTTTTTTATTGCTGAGTAGTATTCCATTGTGTAGATGTACCACAATTTCTGTATCCATTCCTCAGTTGAGGGGTATCTTGGTTGTTTCCAGCTTCTGGCTATTACAAATAAAGCTGCTACAAACATGGTTGATGTCATTAGAAAAAAATGACAGCCTACAGATTGGGAAAGGATCTTCACCAACCCAACATCTGACAGAGGGCTGATATTTGGAATATATAAAGAACTAAAGAAGTTAAAAGGCAATAATCCAAGTAACCCAATTAAAAAATGGGATATGGAGCTAAAAGGAGAATTCTCTGTAGAAGAATATAGAATGGCAGAAAAACACTTAAGGAGAGTTCAACATCCCTAGCCATCAGAGAGATGCAAATCAAAACGACCCTGAGATTTCACTTTACACCCATAAGAATGGCCAAGATCAAAAACTTAAGAGATAACACATGCTGGAGGGGCTGTGGAGAAAGGGGAACCCTCCTCCATTGCTGGTGGGAATGTCAACTGGTACAACGACTATGGAAATCAATCTAGTGCTTTCTCAGACAACTAGGAATAGTGTTTCCTCAAGATCCAACTGTACCACTCCTAGGCATATATCCAAAAGCTGTTCAAGTACAGAAGGACATTTGCTCAACCATGTTTGTAGCAGCTTTATTCGTAATAGCCAGAACCTGGAAACAACCCAGATGTCCATCAACGGAGGAATGGATACAGAAATTGTGGTACTTTTACACAATGGAATACTACTGAGCAATTAAAAACAAGGAAATTATTAATTTTGCAGGCAAATGATGGGATCTAGAAAAAAATCATCCTGAGTGAGGTATCCCAGAAGCAGAAAGACACATATGGTATATACTCACTTATATAGACCTATAAGATAGGATAAACATACTAAAATATGTACAACTAAAGAAGATAAACAAGAAAGAGGTCCAGGGGTAAGATGATCAATCCCCATCTAGAAGGACAAAGGGGATGGACATTGGAAACTGGTGAAAACAAGAAACAGGACAGAAGCCTACCACAGAAGGCACCTGAAAGACTCTACCTAGCAGTGTATCAAAGCAGATGCTGAGACCCATAACCAAACCTTCGGCAGAGTGTATGGAATCATATAAAGGAAGGAGGAATTAGTATATCCTAGAGGGGTCAGGGAGCCCCACAAGGTCCAAATATATCTGAGCACAGGGGTCTTCTATGAGACTCTTTATCCAACCAAGGACCATGCATGGATATAACCTACAACCCCTGCTCAGACATAGCCCATGGTAGCTCAGTATCCAAGTGGGTTCCCTAGTAAGGGGGACAGGAATTGTTTCTGACATGAACTCATGAGCTTCCCCTCTCCCCTGAGGGAGGAGCAGCCTTGCTAGGCCACAGATAAGGACATTGCAACCATCCTGAAGATACCTGATAAGCTAGGGCCAGATGGAAGGAGAGGAAGACACCCCCTCTCAGTGGACTCGGAAGGGGGCAGGGAGGAGATGAGGGAGGGAGGGGAGGAATGGGAGGGAAAAAGGGAGTGGGCTACAGCCGGGATACAAGTGAATGTATAAAATTATTTAAAAATTAAAAACAAAAAACAAACATCGTTGAGCAAATGGCTTTTTGTGTACTTGAGCCTCTTTTGGATATATACTCACTCATATAGACATATAATATAGGATAAACCTACTAAAATCTGTACACCTAAAGAAACTAATCAAGAGGGAGGACTCCGGCTAAAATGCTCAATCCCCATCCAGAAAGGCAAAGAGGATGGACATCAGAAGAAGGAGAAAACAGGGAACAAGTTAAGAGCCTGCCACAGAGGGCCTCTGAAAGGCTCTGCCCTGCAGACTATCAAAGCAGATGCTGAGACTTATGGCCAACCTTTGGGCAGAATGCAGGGAATCTTACGAAAAAAGTGGGAAATAGTAAGATCTGGAGAGGACAGAAGCCCCACAAGGAAGGAGAGCAACAGAACCAAAAAATCTGAGCACAGGGGTCTTCCCTGAGACTGATACTCTAACCAAGTAGCATGCATGGAGATAACCTAGAACCCTTGCACAGATGTAGCCCATGACAGTTCAGTCTCCAAGTGGGTTCCATAGTAATGGGAAGAGGGACTGCCTCTGACATGAACTTATTGGCCTGCTCTTTGGTCACCTCCCCCTGAGAGGGGAGCAGCCTAACGGACCACAGAGGAAGGTAATGCAGCCACTCCTGATGAGACCTCATAAACTAGGATCATAAGGAAGGAAAGGAAGACCTCCCTTATCAGTGGACTTGGGGAGGGGCATGCATGGAGAAAGGGAAGGAAGGGAGGGGTTGGGAGGGGAGGAGTGAGGGAACTAGAGAGGGGATACAAAGTAAATAAAGTGTAATTAATAAAAAAAATTTTAAATAAATAAATAAACCAACTTTCATTGCGGCAGCTAGGGGGTACCTCAGTCCATAAAGTGTTGATTTATTATGCAAATATGAGAAGCTGAATTTTGGGCTGGAGGGACTTGGGATCCCAGGATTGGGGAGACAGAAACAGGAAGATCCTAGGAGCTGACTGGCCGGCAAGTCTACCATATCAATAGGTCCAATGAGGTGGGCAGCTCCTGAAGAATGGCAGCCAAAACTGAACTCTAGCATCCACATGCTATACAAAGCATGTGCATCTATATGACCACAAGCATGAATATGTGAAATCACACCTTCACAAGTGCACACACACACATACACACAAACACACACCCTTCAGAGAAGAGACAATCCCATAATCTCTGCAATTTAAGTGGCTTTCTAAGATTTCTCCATAGTATCATCCCAAATTGCCATACTTTTCTTCTGCCTTTCTCCATCAACCTGTATATACCTCGTGCTGCACAAACTTGCCAATGGCTCAGGCCTCCTCTCACACCCGTGCTCTCTGCAGGGTCCCTCTTGTTCCCATCTGTGCCTGTGGAAAACCAGTTATACTCCCAGGATCCTGTCAAATTTTAATGTCTTACTAAGTCGTTCCTGTTCCTCTCTCTCTGACAGCAAATGCTATCTTCGTTTCCTGTGACCCCCAGACATATGTGGCACTCCCCTTCTGTCCAATGCCCACTTGCCCTGTGTCCCCTTTGCTCTCTGAGGCAGAGAACACAATTATAGAAGGTATCTAGTTTTTACTTTATATGCCTCTATCCTGTTTGCACGTCTAATTTGTTTTCTTTTCATTTGTATGCTTGTTTCTGTCTTTTGTTTTGTTTTCTACTATTTCATAGGCCGGATTTTGGTATTTTTCTTGGTCTTTTCTTTGCTTGCTTACTTTGGAAACTAGTGTCTCACAAGGTAGCAGAGCCTGGCCTTGCAAATATAATCCCCCTGTCTCTACCTCTCGAGTGCTGGGATAATAGGTATACACCACCAGCTCCAGACTTCGGCTTTGTGTTACCACAAGCATACAAGATGTCACGTGTATAACTAAGGATATTTCCTATTTCATTATCAAAGAATTTCCATTTTAATAAGATTAAAATTCTGGACTTAATTCTGTTAGTCAAACATTTGTTGTCACATATTTCAAAGTTAAATATCCTTACCTGCCTGTTACACTGTGGGCAAACACTGTGGGCAGTTGCCAGGAGCTTTCATAAGCCAACTGATGGACAGAAATCACGTTTTTTTTAAAAGAATCTTTCAAAAATTTTAGGTGTGAGAAGAGCATTTATTGAAAATATCCCTTGCCTTTAGAGACTAAACACTTGACAGTACTCGCAACAACAAAACTAATAATCTGCCTTAGGCCACTTAAAACTGTGTACTGTCTGTCTCAGTGTGTTTGTGTATGTGCTCAGGCTATTTCCCTACTGCGTGCTTTGCCTGTGTAAGTCCAGCCTGCCTTTAAGAAAATAATGTAACCGATCTACATTGAATTTCTCCTCTAATCAGTTTTTTATAACCTAAGCTGATGACACAGCTTTTGTCTCAAATTGTTATTCCATGCCCCTGATGCAGAATTTGTGTGTGTGCACGCTTATATGTTTGCGTGTGTGCTGATGTGTTTGTGTGTTTGCATGTGTGCTTATGTGTTTGTGTGTATGCATGTGTGCTTATGTATTTGAGTATGGGCATGTGAGTGTTTTTTGCAGTGATCATTTGGTGACAGCGGCCAATGAGTTGAGAACAATCTAAAAAGAAAAAACAAGTATCCACTGTAAATGTTGGAAGAAACATATAGACATAAGAAATTGCCTTACTGAACCCCACTGACCCAGTATAGCACTCAAAACTCAAACATCTTAGCACTTGGAAGGCTAAGGAAAAATGGCTGATGCCAACCTGTCTACACAATAAGGCCTTGTCTAAAAAGAACAAAGAACAGATAATTAAGCACAAAAGTATGAGAGAGAGAGAACTTTTACTTAAGTGACTTGCTTTTATAATGCTTTGATTAGAAAATGTAGCCGAGAGACACCCCTGAGATAATATTAAATATAAGCGTGACTGTACCAACTGTCACCGTATAGTTAAACTGTGCCCAGCCTGACCCCAGCCAGCCTGGTCCAGTAATTAATACTCTGGCTCTAATTCTCATTTTCTTTATTGCAATCACTATTATTGTTATCATTGTTATCGTGGTGCTGGAGACAAGAAACCGGGCCTTGGACCTTCGCCCAAGCCAGATAAGAACCTTTTCCCTGATAAGAAAGCCCCAGACCTCGATCATTTAAAATGAGAACTTGCCATGTGGCTTAGACTGCTGTGAACTTGCAATCTGCTCCCGTGCCCTTGGATTTTTTTTTTATTGACAAGCACCACACAACAGGCTGATTTTCATTTTAAACAGACAAACGGGAGGAGGGCATTCTAACCTGAAGGTAAGATGACACTTAGAAAGACGCCCCTGAAGAAGGTTTATTCCTGGTGTGCACACTCACAAACAAATATTGCCATGAGCCACATGAGGACATGTTGGTTAATAACTGATGGCACACGTGACAGTGGTCTCCTCTCACCCACTGATGGCATAGCCATCATTATGCCAGCTTCAGCGCATGGCCACGGGGAGGCAGCACAGCGCACTCTGGCGCACAGCTCCTGTTTGTGTTGACACTGGTGTGAATAAAACAAGTGAGCTTCCAACTCCATAAAGCATATAGCACAGCTATATCCCACAGAGTGCTTGATAACCTCAATTAATGGTCACTGGTTATGTTTTTAGTATACTATACCTTTATTATTACAGTGGAATATGAAAGGACTTAAAGGGAGGAGAAGGACAAATGAAATGATGTAATTATAATATCAAACATACTTTTAAAAAGATTGTATACCCTCTCTTAAAAAAAAATGCTTGCTGCAAAGTCATATGTCATCGCGTGCCTCAAACATCATGCCTTCCCCTATCTTGTAATTGTACCAGTTATTTTCTGCTATGTACACAATGATCTTGTATTTTTGAATTTATATACTTTTTGGTGTCCTGGACCAAATAGCAGCAGGCACTACCTGTATGTAGCTGAGGTGTGTGGAGAAATGTCTCCTCCATTTTCTCACATGGTGAAATGACCTAAGACATGGTTTCCAGCCATTCGGTGAAGCATGTCTGTCTGCACACAGCGATTTGATAGGCCATCTTAGGTACCAGGCTTTTCCATGGTTTGAAATGGGTTTCTGCTGAGGTGGAGTCTGGCTTTTTCCTCTAGCCATCACTTCTGGTTTACTTGTCTCATACATTGATTTTGAAATTTCCAATTCCTAGAATTCTTTAGAAATCAGTGAGTAAAGCATAGACAAGCAAAGGGGCTTTTCCACTTTAATGATCCTCCCACTAGAACTGCCACTTCAAGGTTCTGTGAAGCTGAAGTGGATCTCCTTTTTCAGAAGCATCTGAACAGCCCTATTGATTGTTCCAGCCCACTGAACACTGTAGCCTTGATCCTCTTGTGGTCCTGCCAATTCAAGGTGCTGTGAAGTTAAAGTGGATCTTACTTTTTCAGAAGCATCTAGACAGCAGTATTGATTGTTCCAGCCCACTAAACAGTAGCCTTGAAAGCAAAGAAAAATTCAGTCAACTTTTCTGACTCACTTTTTTTTTCATAGCTAGAAAGATAGGAAGGGGTTTTGGAAAAACTTTCCCTTTTGTGATGCATCCATGAAAGGAAGCTCTCTGCCCAATACTCATCTGCTTCTATGTATTTGGCTCTACTCTCAAGAGACAAATTAGAAACAGCTCTAAACTAATTTAGACAGACCCATCATGAAGTATTTCCAAACTTAGCAGGCAAACACACAGCTCTTGATCCAATAACCAATTCCTTTGTGTTCCCAAATTTTGTTTATTTTCATGAATGGCACAGAGATCAAGAGTGCCTGATGCCTGCTTCATGATGCTCTCAGTGGGTCACAATAAATGAAAGTGTTCCTAGGCAGCTCTGACTGTTGCATTATGAGTAGAATGCATACATTAGAAGGTCGTGGTAGAGATGTTGGATTATTTCGATTATTTTCCTTTTTGATATGAGACTTCTGAATGGTTTGTAAAGCCCTCCACCATATCAGCAATTCCTGTGTCTCCAGCACTCAAGTATGGCTTTTGATTTCTCTAGAAGAAGGTAGATTTTTTACTTCAAGAATGAAAGCACTGAATGTGCTTTTAAATTTACACCTGCTCTCTTAATGCTTTGGCACCTTAGTGGATTGAGTCTGAAGTGAAGGGGACGCTTGCTGCCTTTCTCAACTCCTAGGACCTAAAGCCAATACCAACCTGTCATTTACTGAATGGCTGAAAAGCTGTTCTCTTAAATAACCCTCTTTGTAGGCTTTTCTTCCTTCTTTATACACTCCTTAATGGAGTGTGTACTAAATAGCTGTGCCCCAACCCTCTTAACCCAAGTAGATGCTGAAATGGTACCATTTTCAAGAGTTCACCACTCAGAACTTTGATGTACTGTGTGGCTACTATGACTATCTTATGCTGTCTCTATAATCAATTTTGAACTATATTGCATATGCGTTTGTGTGTGTGTGTGTGTAAGTAAAATTCTTCTGTCATATTCTTTGGAAGTTTCTGGATAATAAATATTTGTTTTATCATCTCTATGCCCTGAAAGTTTTAATGAATTTGCAAGGAGACAAAGTACACAGAATCAAGGGAAGGACCACAAAACATTGACTCACAACACCTATAACCAACACAGAAGACACATCATAAAATCTCAAGGAAGGGGAGGAGGACCTCCCCTATCAGTGGACTTGGTGAGGGGAATGGGAGGAGATGAGGGAGGGAGGGTGAGATTAGGAGGGAATAAGGGAGGGGGCTACAGCTCGGATACAAAGTGAATTAACTATAATTAATAAAACAACAAATAAAATTTTAAAAATTGTAAATAATTTAAAATTTTTAAAAAAATCTCCAGGAAAGGAGACCGGATGGTGAAAATCTGGGAGTGACTTCTAGCTTCCTGGAGTTCCACTCCTGTTTGCAACTCATGAACCACAAGAGATGCTTCTCCATCCCAACACTTGCCAATCAGAGAGGCAGAGAACACCTTATGCTTCTAATTCAATCTCTCCTTTAGTCCCTTTCTCCATCCCTGTCTCGCCATCGCTTTGTCCCTCTGTTCCTCTGTTCCTCTGTCCCTCTGTCCATTCATCCGTTTGTCCCTCCTCCCTTCCTTTCTCCTTCTCTCCCTCTTCTTTAAGTTTTCCATCTCTCTTTCTGCTTTTGAGTTTCGGCCAAATATATCAATGGTGAGTGACTCGTTCACCACAGCAAATGCCAAATATAGATTATTTTTGCCACATGGGCAGGCTTCCCTTACATTCACACATGTACAAACTCATTCATAGATCCCTGTATAGTATGTGTAACAAACCATTGATGCCTTTTATAGAAGCAATGCAGCACCTTCCATTTTCAAAGCTTTGCATCTAAGTAGCATGTTGAGGGCTAATCAGCGACTTTGCAACTAGTTGAACAAAGGACCAGAAATATATCGTTCACATGCATGAAAATTGTTTCCTCTGGATATGTAGAGAAATCTACATTTAAGTTTATTGCCTTAAACTTTCATACCTCAAAAGTTCTAAAGTACCATATTAAACACAATCTATCTCACTCTCAGCAACACTGTGAAATTTACCAAAGAGCCCAGATTCGGGTATGTGTCTTCCAGGAGACATTTCTCTCCTTTTTGCAATGAATCTGCTCTTTCAAATAGGTACACACTCACCCTTCTGAGTCCTGAAAACTACAAGCAGCAATGTGAGGAAAATGATTGCCCTCACCACCCACCACAGTGTGTCAGCTGTTAACACACAACAGAAGGAGGGAGTGGCTTGAGTCTGGCTACTCCTGTCTTTCTTGGCGGCCCTGGACTTTTGAATCAGTTTCCCTTTTAGGATGTAAGTATTTTTCATTGTGTTATTTGGAGAGAAGCGACTCTATTCAGCTTGCTGTATGAAAGAGAGGCACTATACACACTGTAAAGTTTAGACTGGTGATGAGGGACAGAAGGGAAACTGCTGTAGGAAATTCTCACATAAGCACCAGTGAGGTCCAAGTACTTAGTGCAAGAACCTTCATCATATTGTCCTCATCCAGTCTGACCCCTCTCAGAACTGGTCTCATTCTTGTCCCTCTCTGATTGTAGCTGACTAACCCTGTTCTGGATGCTCAGAGCAGAGCCACGGCAGGTGCACGTGGTCCTGAGGGCGTCCACTAGTTTCTTTGGTGGTAGCTGTCTGAGGTCCTTGGGTCAGGTAGTCTTCAGGGTTTTCCTGCTGCTTAATTATTGAAACCCTGTGGTCAGGGCCCTCAGGAGGGAGAGCATCAACCTCGTTTGCCATAGCAAAGGAAAAGGGTGGAGCTTTTGGACATTGAATATATGGTAACACTCATTTTTCTTAAAGGAAATAGCTCACAGCAGGCAGCTGCAGAACAAGGCAGTAAGAATGGACTGTAAAGAGAGTAGGCACTCTAACAGAGGGGTGCTGCTGAGCCTGCTTCATTGTGGTGACCTGGGCCTCTTTGTTCTTGTTGTTTCTTTATGCTTTTTAAAGACAAGTTCTTGTATTGCACAGGCTAACTTGCAATACAAGTGAACTTGGCATCTCTGTACCTCAGCCCTCCAAACACTGAGATTACAGGTGTATAGCCACCACACCCAGTTTTACCCTCCTGTCTTAAAAGTGATGCTAAAAACTGTCCAGTTGGTGTTAACATCTATTAGGACAAGAAACAATAAAATACATTCTTTCTAACATATCTGTAAGGTTAAAGGTCAGAAAGGCATATGGAAGCAAATCTTTGTATTGTATGTGTAATTTTTCAAACTTTTATGACAGGAAATGGTAAATAGGCATGAAAATTGCCATAATAAACTGGGCCTGTGTGTGCAGGCGCACAAATTACCGATTTAGTATTCCAGTTTATCACTTAGATTTTTATCTTAGATTTTTATCTTTTGGATCTCTTTCTACAAAAAAAAAATAGTATTTACAAAAATAAATACTGACTTTCCCGTGAACAGCTACTGACCTCCTGGCCTCTCCTCCCATGCTATGCAAAAAATGGAAATTTTGGCAGCTTGCTTGACTGTTGAAGGGTTTTTGGGTTTGTTTGTTTGATGTTTTCTCAAAGACTCCAAACTTTAGAAAAGAGAACATAAAGCGATAAATAACACTTCATGTGAGAAGGAAAACCTGTCCCCTACTTTTCTACAGCTCTGCATCGGCTGCCAACAAGGGCATCATACAAGGTGTGTCATCAACTCCTCGGATGTGACAGGACTAGGGTTCTGGACTTTGACAAGATGGGACTAAGCAGTTCATGAGAAGGAACGCTAAAGGGAGACTGAAAGAACATATGTGCAGAGCGTAGCTACAGAGGATGATATTCCAAAATACATATCCTGGAGAAGAATAATGTCATTTAGCCCTTGAAATCAAACCTCAGCATTGTTAAACACGGTCCTCTCTAGGATAAATATGTGCATCATACTGAAAATGTTACATTTGGTTGTGCCCAGGGAAAAGAGTCCTTTGCATTTCACTTGAGACTTCGAAACACTTGCCTCAAGTAATGTTCATCTTCACACCCTACCCAGGAATTACATGGTCCCTGGGAATAGTTACGTAGAGTTAGAGCTTTTTCTCATTTTTATTAGTTCTTTGAAATTGTCATACAGTGTGTTCTGTTCATATTTCAATGTACAGAAGTGGGATTGGTTCCATAGACTTTTTTGCACAATACAAGACCTAGGTCATTTAGTCCATGAGGCAGTTGTTGAAATAACTACGAAATAATTATGAATGCCTCACTAAAAGAGCTAGTATTTTCCTAAGATCTGCTGGGTAGCCTGGGATGGTCTTCAGTCAGTGACAGGAAGGAGAGAGGAATGCACTCTCAGAAAAGAGGTATTTCAGAGCATAGACTACAAATTAGATCCACAGAAGTCAGAGGCATAATCAAAACAATTAATTAACCCAGAACAGAGTGCTCCTAAAGAGAGGTGTGTTGGACAAAGTGGAAAAATGTGATACATAAACAGATGGAAATGGAACAAGGGGTAACAAAAAGGAAACAGAGGAGCTGCAAGGTAATCCAGCTTAGATTAACCTGTATTCAATGTGGAGATGGAAGCAAAGGTGAAGAAGCCCCTGTGTACAAAATTAAAGAAAGGCTTTCGGAACAAGAGTCATTCTGTTGTGAATGAAGATACAAAAGGTCAGACTCTGGGGCAGAGTCGGCAAGAATACTGTTCTCTCCCACAAGGTTTTGAAGTGCTCACAGAAGCCTACAGTAAGACACAGAAATCATTTTCACCCTTGTCCAATACGTCCACATGTCTTCCTACACAAACACATTTAACTGCACCTCAGTCTCTAAATGGGCTCCCTAGTAATGGGAACAGGGCCTGTCTCTGACATGAACTCACTGGCTGCCTCTTTGATCACCTCTACCTGAGGGAGGAGCAGCCTTACCAGGCCACAGAGGAAGACAATGCAGACAGTCCTAACAGACTAGGGTCAGATGGAAGGGGAGGAGGACCTTGCTTATCAGTGGAGTTGGGAAGGGGCATGAGAAGAGATGAGGGAGGGCAGGATTGGGAGATAATCAGGAAGGGGGCTATAGCTGGAATACAAAGTGAATAAATTGTAATAAATAATTTAAAAAAATAATTTGATAAAAAAGGTCTTTAATACCGTCTGAGGCTATCCATGGCACTTTCCACCCAATTGTAATACTTTAAATAGAAGTAATACCTATTAACTTCCTAGTCACTTTCACAATCCACTATCAGGGAACTACAATCAGAATATGCAATGATTACATTGTAAAAAAAATAAATAAAATAAATAGATGGATAAATGAATAAATAAATAAACAAGGAACCTTAAGCCTTTTAGATATTTCAGCTAATTCTTTTCATTTCTCTGCCTATGCAGACTCAATGTGGCCATTGAGCCCCATAAGAAATTCTATCCACTCTACACACTAAGTGAAGCATTACAGAATTCATTTGACACTGGAGGGGCTAACGAGACAGTTCTACCACACTGGAGAATGTTCCAGTTCCTCTGGCACAGTGGGTCTCAACCTTTCTAAAACTATGTCCTTTTAATACAGTCCCTCATGTGTGCTGGCCACCAACCATAAAATGATTTTTTAAATAATTTTATAATTTTATTTTTATATTAATAACAGGTTTTTACTTGGTATACCAGCTGTAGCCCCCTCTCTCATCCCCTCCCAATCTCCCCCTCCCCCTCATCTCCTCCCTGCCCCTCTCTAAGTCCACTGATAGAAGAGGTACTCCTCCCCTTCCATCTGACCCTAGCTAATCAGGTCTCATCAGGACTGGCTGCAATGTCATCCTCTGTGGTCTAGCAAGACTGCTCCTCCCTCAGGGGGTGGGGGAGGTCAAGAGCCAGCCATTGAGTTCATGTCAGAGACAGTCCCTGTTCCCCTTACTAGGGAAACCCACTTGGATGCTGAGCTATGAGATCTCCCATGCTCATAAAATGATTTTTGTTGCTACTTCTTAACTTTGCTACTGTTACAAATTGTAATGTAAATATCTGATATGCAGGATGGTCTGAGGAGACCCCTGTGAAGGTTGTGACCACAGTTCAAGACCATTGTGCTAAGTGTTTGCCTTTCTTTCCTTTCATTGCTGACTGCTGCCCTCCCATTTCTCACACACACAAATACACACTCAGACACTTATACTTTTACACACTTACACAATACACATTCACACTTTTACACACACACTCACACATACATACACTAATCTCATCTCCCCAATCACAGGCAGCACAGCCAGCTTCCTCCCCTTCTGAACACCTCTCTTCACACTCAATTTTCACCTGCTTTCCAAACTATGTTCATTCCCCAAATCGACAGTTCTCTAGTTTAGAAAAGTCCCATGCCAGCTATTAAAGAAATATAGCCATGTCCTTATTTTCCTAGCGTAGGCAGATGGGTCACATAGTAGTTGTTTAGAAGAAACATGAGTAGGGTCACTTTCACTGTGAACCAGCACAGAAGCAGCCTGGGCTGAGGATTGCCCATATTTCCAGATTAATTTACATTATAGAGAGCTGAGGCTGGCAGAGGTTAAAACCCTTCTACTCCACGGATTGCTTTCTCTTGTAGGAACTTCCAGTGCTTTCAAACATTAATCTGCCTGCTTCTGTAGCACCGAGAGATGGAAGGTCTGTGCCCACAGGCAAAGCACTGGGCAGTTGGGTAACTCTATTCGAGAGTTTGTAATGTACACATCATGTTGTCCCACAGGACATTTCAAACTTCAAAGGTCTTAGCCTTAAAAAGCTGTTGTGAAGCATCCTTGTATACATGCATCCACAGGTTATAAATATGAGATGAGAGCTCTAACAACTATATATACGTTTTCCACCCTGAGGTCAGCATGGCAGGTCTGCTGCTCAAACTAACCACTGACGGTGAGAAAGACACACAGCATTTCAGTCCCTCAACCTCAGCATCTGCAAAAGCGATGACAAGTAACAGTATCCACCTACCAGAGTTGTTATAAGGATGAAATGAGTTTACACCGTCCTACTCCCAGGCCCCCATCTACCCACAAAAGAGCTTGGGAAAGGGCCAGGTAGGGAGAAATGCTGCATCAGTGTTGGCTAAAATTATTCTTTCCAAATTGTGAGTTCTTTATTTAGCAGCCAAAAGTTGATTTTTTTTTTAAGGTCTGGGTGACAGCATTTCCTAACAAGAGAAACAAGCTTTGCAGAATCCTAGCATGTGATCAGATTCAATATATTCTATTGTTCTGTTTACCTCCCTCCATTCTTTTTCTCTCCCTTTCATCTTCTGTTCCCTCTATTCCTCCTTTTCTATCCTCCTGGCTGCTATTTTCTTCCTTCTTTGTCCCCCTTTCCTTCTTTCTCTGATTTCCTCCTCTCTTCTTCAGGAGTATTTGCAAAGTACAGATAGGTGAGAAAGTACAGTATTCACTTGGATAATATGGTATACATATTGGAGAAGTTTATCATTTTATGGTGTATGGAGATATGCACAGAGAACTTAAATTTTAATTCAGGGCCAAAGTAATAGTTATAAAGGGATCCCAGAATAAAGAAGAACAAGAAGAAGAGCAAGAACAAGAGCAAGCAAAAAGAACAAAAACAAGAAGAACAGAATAAGAAGAAGGAGAAAGAGGAGGAGGAAGTGGAGGAGGAAGAGGAGGAGGAAAAGAAGAAGAAAATTCTACCTGCAATTATCAGATGACTTTTCCCGAGAAGTTAATGTTCTACTCAATTTATTAGGAATGAATACAAGATGGACAAACCAAGAATAGTTTTGATATTTAAGTACTGTAGAGGATAGATATATGGTTTTAAAATTTTAAGTTTACATGTCACAATTAAAAAAAAAATACATCCATGTACCAATCACAAAATATATGTCAATCATCAGAAAATAGTTTATCTAGAAATGAATTACAGAATGGTTTATCTAGAAATGAATGAATGCCGTAAACAATGTCATCATCAAAAATTGAAATAGGAGTTAAATGTTAAAGAATGTAGATCGTAAATATTACTATATAAGAAAATGTACATGGATTTTTTAAAAAAAATCATAGTTCCACAGCTTTTTCTCTGCAAACAATTTGACATACTTGATAAATACATGAAGATAATTAAGTCCAACCAAAAAAAGAAACAAAAATTAACTTGGAAATGCATACTAGGGTAAATGTTAGGGGAAATGTAGATGGTCGTGTTATTTAAAAGTCTAGAAGTCATTTATAATATCAGAAAAATATAACCTATGGTATATACATATATATATACATATACATATATATGCTTTATATTGCTTTGAAATATTTCAAATCCATTATAAGATAATTTCTCAGAAGCAATGGACCCACAAAATAATAAATAAAAGCTATTTTTCAGGGAAGTTAGCAGGGAATTTCATCTAAGAGACAGCAATTCTCCAGATTCCCGTTTCCCATACCTAAGGCTTAAGACGACAAATTAAACACCAACTAAGTAACTAAATAATTATATTGATATTCTTTTACATACATATTATAGAAGGATAGTTACTATTTAACGAAAATTGGCACCACAGGGAGAGCAATTAATTGTAAAGATTTTTTTTTTCAAAAGCTGGACCCTTTATTTCAAATAAGTTCTCAAAAACACACACTCTATGAAAAAGCAGTGAGCTGTTTATGCTCAGTCTCCATGGCAAATGATGAATGCCCATGGTATTTACTTGAATGGCCTGGCATGATCAAGTGTGCCACTTTGGGAGTTTAAATGTTAGAGACAAAGCAAACAGCTCTCAATGTTTTATGCACTCACAGGCTTTTAGCTTTGTTTTTTAAAATGCTTTGCAAGTGGAATGTACCGAGGTAGAGTGATTTCAGATATTATTAAAAGACTCTTTAAAGTGCATGTACAGGTGGGCATGTGTCTGTTGCTGTGTGTGCACACACATACACACCTGTGTTCAAGTACACACAAGCCTGCATAAGTGATGGACTATGGCGCACCTGTGAAGTCAGAGAACAACTTTCAGGAGTGAGTCTCTCCTTGCCCCATGTAGGTTCCAGAGATGGAACTCAAATAATCTTTCTTGACAGGAAGCTGGCCCCACATTTTTTTGATGCGGACCTCTTACCATAACCATGTGACGTTTGTTGTCACAGTGCAGCCATGAGACCCAGCAGCATATTCTAAACATGCCTACATCCACAGGCAATAAGGGAATCTCTTGTAACTTGAAATTCCATCAAATAAGTTTGGCTCTGATTCTTAATGCTTGCTTTATTTATGAGAAAAAGTCATAGACTTTAGGAAAGTAAATTAATTTACAGTTTCAGCAAACTGGGCACAAATAAATTGTATCCACCTTGTCTATACACTTGCTGCAGTTTACAAAGAAAATAAAACAAGTACCAGAAAAAAAGAATGCATGAATTTAGTACTGTGTCCCAGTTACTAACACTGGGAGAGTCTGTGTCCTGGGAGATGAGTGCTTCTCTAGGCAACAGGGCTCTTGGCGTAGGGCATTTTACTCCCAGGATAGATTTTCCTTCAGGGATCTTAATTCTAGGGTCTCTGTTTTCCTACCTCCTGTTCTTTCCATCCTTTAAATAGCAAAAGAGCTTTTCACAGTATCCTTGCCGAAGAAATCCCTTTGGGTCAAGAACTGGGTTAACTGCATGTTATAAGCCAATCATTGGCAAAGAGACCAGAATAGACGCAATCCCTCCCCTCTACCGGTTTAAGAGCAGCACCTTCTTAAACCAGAGTGTACCCCAGAGAAATGTAGGCTTTATTAAAATGGGTTTCTGGGCCCCAAGCAGAAGGCAGGAGGTATAGGGTAGAGCCTATGAGACTGCATGGGGGCTGGAGAGATAGTGATTGCTCAGCAGAAGAGCATTTTCTGCTGTCAGAAGACCCAGGTTTGACTCCCAGCACACACAAGGAGGCTCACAGCTGGCTGTAGCTCCATTCCCAGGGGTCCAGTGCCCTCTTCTGGACTCTGGGGCCACAAGGTACACAAGTGAAGAAACTTTGCATGGAGACAAATACCCATATACATTAAATAAATTTTCTTTTGAATATGCATCTATTACAAAGGGATAGGAGAGGTGAGTTTTAGATATCAACCAAACCTCACTGTATCTTCTATTCTATTTAATTCTATTCTCTTACATATATGCTTAAGTCGAATTAAAGATTGCTCTGCCTGCAGCCGACTCTGCACACATTTTTAGCTTGACCTACAGGTTTCTTTAACCTCACTTGATGTGTAAGCTGTTTAGAACATGCTCTTGGAACAGACAGCAGGGTCTCAGCCAGTCACACCTGATCAACTGCTCAAACCGTACGGAATAAAGCAGATACGAGCTACCACCATATCTGGTCTGCGTGCACCACTTCCATGTTTTGATCTAGCTATAAATGAAACCTGTCCATGTGATAGGGGGAAGCAGCCTGAACCGAACCGTTTTAATTTAGTAGTCTGGTCAATTCTAGAATCCCAAAGCCAATTATGATATTTAGAAGTAGGTCTATTGTAATTGTGCCTTATAATTCTACTAACAGCAAATTAAAGATGCAGTCCAGTTTTTCTGGATATTTTGCAAATGTAACTTTATTTTTTTAGTATCATCACTCTGAGAGATGTATCTGAAGCTATTACTAAGGCATCTGCATTTAATAGTCTCGAAGTTTCCATCACTATTCAGCAATAGCACCCTTCACACATCAGTGAGCCAATTCAGAGGAGGTGGTAAAACTTCTATGTGGAGCGCATATTCTTTGACAAACTTTTAAAAGGAGAAGAAAATGGAGGTGGAGCTTAAAATTTCCCTAGCCTAACAAGAACCCACTGCCAACCACTTTTATAAAAAGCTCCAGAATAAGACTTCACCAGATGTTCTCTTAATTTTTCAAGGATTAATTTGAGAGTTAATTATCCATTTTAACTGATTAACAACAACAGCAAAAAGGCACTCGGCTCTGAACCAATGCTTTTAATTGTATTATGGACCCTTGTTCATTTTTATTTCTAAGAACCAAAATCATTTTTGACGTATTTAAAAGAAGAAGAAGAAGAAGAAGAAGAAGAAGAAGAAGAAGAAGAAGAAGAAGAAGAAGAAGAAGAAGAAGAA
>NW_026585587.1:1070182-1080452 GCF_907164565.1 Psammomys obesus
AAGAAGAAGAAGAAGAAGAAGAAGAAGAAGAAGAAGAAGAAGAAGAAAAAGCACTCAGGAATGAATTTGGTTGTTTGCTTGACAACTTTTGACCAAGTAATTGCTGTTGAATGTCCTGCAAGCAGCTCATGCGTGCTGGCGAGAAGACAGACAACGAGAAAAAAAATGTTAAGGTGAAATGTATAGTCAGGAAACAAGTTGACTCAATACCACTGTATTTATCCCCTCAGTATACATCACATTGCCAGCAACAAGCACACTGAAACACAACACAGGTCTGAGTTCTGCTAGCCACTTCTGAACATTAACCCTTACCTGAACTGGTTAAGGTTTAGATTTGGTGTTTGTGTGTTTGTGTGTGTGTGTGTGTGTGTGTGTGTGTGTGTGCGTGTGTGTGTGTGTTCATTTCTACCACCCCTTCCAAATGTAAGCAATGGGTGACAAGGTCTCACTCTGACCCATTGATCTTTAAGGATTTCCAAAAAGACCCTGATGGCTGCAATTCTGGACACAAATACAGCTTAATCTCAGAGGTTACTGAGAGCCAGCTTTGAAGAATGATGTCTTCATGCTGACTACACAGTTTATGATTTTAAAAATGTTTCATAAACAGTTTTTGAAATCAATTCTCCACCCCTTCCCAGAGTTATGTGTGGTTGACACTGATTCCTACACATGGCTCACAAGGGGAGGACCCAAATATTCAGTTAGAAATAAAGGCAAATTGGAATCTCTGCTCTGTCACCTGAGCATCACAGAGAGGATTTTGGCTCACTCTCTGTACATAGCAGTTTTCAAACTATTGTCTGCTTCAGAATGGCATGCAGGGCTAGTAAGATGGGGCTTGAACATTTGTGTTTGTGTGTTTATTTTAATTTTTTTTTTAACAATTTGCCAGGAATCATTGATTACTGTTTCTGGTCAGGAGACCACACATCAAAAACTAGTGTCCTAAAAGAAGCTAAAAGAAGACTTCTTCAACTTTTGCCACATCTAACCTTGTCTCGCCAGAGACATTTTCAACAACCCCAGGCATATATTAAACATTCACTAGTAATAGATTAGAAAACTTTCATTTGAAAACAACTCTTTATTCAGTATATTTTTACCATTTATTAAAGAGGAAGGCAAACTTGTATATCAACAAGATGAATGGGCCTCTTTATTTTTTAGCGAGGATGTGTATTTTGTATGAATGTTTTATGCTGCAGGGCATATATCGTCTTCATTGGCTTTCAGAGTTGATACGCATTTTGATTTTATAACCATCAATGCTGAAAATGTGCCTTCACGTGTGTATGTCATACAAAATGACAGAAGTGTCTGTAGACACGTTTCAGAAATTGTTAGAAATTCTGTCCCTATGCCAGGACACAGATCATTTAACAATTTTGAAAATGAGACTCAAGTCAGCAACTCAAACAGCAATTTTATAAATCAAAGATTCCAACACAAGGCAGCTGCAGCCCAAAGACAAACTAATTTGATACTTACATGATGAGGAATGGCACTGAGAAGATATTAAACATCTTTGTGTTCCGTTATGTGTCTATAAGACCAGAAAACTTCGTATGTATAGTAAAAACACTAGACTTCAGAATATACCAGTCTTGAATCCAAGCCAAAGCATATTGCAACCAAGCCTGCACTGAGCCCACATGGTACAGGGTTGGCAAACATTGTCTGGAACGTCACAGGCTCATTATGCATCTTATTTTGAATCAACTTTTGGTCATCACATGCTCAAATTACACTGTAACCAAATTTTCTGTGACCCTTGTGTTCAGTTAACGACTCCTTATGGAGTATGAATTTAAGAACTTGAGATTGCTAAGAGATCATTAAGGGTGAGGAGGGTTTTTGTTTTTGAACACACAGTTAATAATTTGGGGACAGTGTCTGAAAATATGTATCAAGTGAAAATAAAACACATGAGAACTCCTGGATGTGGGACCAATTAAAATTTACTGTTCAAATGTCAGCTCTAACTTTCCTTTTTGCTGTTCTAGTTTTAAGCTATACAGATTAAGTACATCATGGAATCCCTGTCCGCATATTGTCTGATATTATTTCATAAACTTTTTAAAAGTCAAAGGGAAAATATTGGCTCCCTTTGCCAGATTTCCCATTGTTAAATACAAAGGAAGTAGTCATCAACAAAGCAGAGAATGAGAGACATTTTGTTAATGGTCTGCATCATTGCATCAGCCTGAGTCAGATTAAATATCCCATTAAGTATATGTGATGCTTAAAAGATAGCAAACTTTATGTGGCATGATCGCCATCCATTCTGGCTGGATAATGTAATGGATCTAAATTAATGTAAGAAAGAAAGGGGAGCTCCAGGATCCACAAACCATGATTGTCATTAACAAGCTCTCATGGATTACAGTGAAAATGTCATTGAAAGCTTCCAGACAACATTAGCTTAGCTTATGAGTCATAATCAGAGATCACTAAATCGTGAGGGACTTGGGAGAGGGAACTTGACATATTTTTTTCCACTAGAAATTCATTAAAAAATTGGCTCTGGTGTTACATAGATTTGATAAAGTTATTTTCCCATTTCCAAATAGAAAGTGGAGCCTCCAGACATGAAGCTTCATGTGATTACTCAGAAAACATTGCTGGAAATCTGTACAGCCAGTGTGCTGTGAAGGGGAATAAGATAAAGAAGGGATACCAAGGACAAAATGCCTGTCCTCTTGGAGCTCATGGTCTACCAGTCTAACCCAAAACTCAATATATGGCAATGAGTAACATTTTCATTCATGATGACTTAACCAAAGGAAAACTTATCATACAATGAATCATATGAACCAACTCTTCCAAAGGCAGGACTCCAGAAGAGCCAATGATGCATATTTTGGAGAAGAGGTATTCACATGCCAGAAGATTGTGCTTTAGATCAAAAATTTTACAAAATTAAAGAAAGTAATCTCAAAGCTAGAAAAGAGATGTGTTTTTAAGTTCTGTTAACCACTCAACTAATTAGGATGAATATTCCATAGTAAAATACTAAAATTAAGTAGTGAAATACAATTATTAAATTGTAAATCTACATCATGGAATATAATAAATTTGCAAAAAAAATTATAGCAGAACTGAAATGTTACATTCACTGAGGGTAAAAATATAGCACAGTAATAATAAATAAAAACAAATCTATGCACAATTTAATATCAACAAAAATGAACTCAACTAAGTATAAATGAAACAGACAAATAATGGTAGAGAGAAACTGCTTCAAATTAAGGGTCAACACAGATGATTTATAACAAGTTCTTAGGAACTGTTTTTGCAGAAAACCATCATTCCTTACTTGAGCCACAGCGTAAGTCAATGAAAGGTAAAAGCCTGTTATTCTAGCCTTCATTTTGTATTCTTTACTTTGGTTCACCTGCTTCACTCTGCATGTAGGCTGCTAATCACTCAAGCAATATTTGTCTGAAAACAGGTCATGCCTCCCTAGTTCTGTACCATTCAAGACATAAGGCACAAAGAAAGGTGTAACTGAAGTGTCTTAGTATCAGCTTTCACAATGTCCTAGTAACAGCCTCTGTTTGTTGTCCTACATCTGTATTGCTTTGGATTCCAGAAACAGCCTAGCTGAGACACAGATAACCATATTCTGAGATGATGTCTAAGCAGGGGCAATCATTTTATGGGAACTGACTTGTACCCTCAATAATGACTTCTTAGAGTGAAGAAAGCTATTTTGAAAATGTATGTGGGGCTGAGATGTAGCCCAGTGACTGAGCACATGTGAAGCTCTGGCTTCAATCGCTGGAACCTTCACAAGATATCTGACCAAAAGATATGTTGCTAATGAGGAAGTTTATCGACAAGTCAAGTCAAGGAAGTAGAGCATTGCCAACATAATACAGGCATCTTCCTGAGGAGGGGTTAATTTTGCTTGTCAACTCGACTGAATGGAACACTACCTAGTAGACTACTGAAACATATCTCTGGGTGTGCCTGTGATTGTGTTCCAAGAGGTAAATCCATCATCAGAGTTCTGACCTAATGAGTGGATCAGTTCTCTCCTGGACTTAATGTGACTGCATTTTTGGGAAGTGGTGAAAGGAAGAAGGTGGAGAGCTCTTTTGGCATACATTTTGCCTTGCCTCAGTCCTGTGTCTGATTTTATCTTCCTGTCCACCATGAAGAGAGCTGCATTGTTCTATTTCTCATCTATAACTATGAACTGACACTTACCAAAGCCACAAGATGTCAACTTCCCTTCCTTTAAGTTGGTAGGGCTATGTTCCAAGAAAGCTTTCCTTTTCTCTTCTCTCTCCTCCTTGGTCCTCAGTCTAGAAGTGGGTGTTTCTTAGAATTCTGCAGTCATTATGTGTTCCACTGGCTTTCCTCCATTATTGACTTTTCTACCATTAGTTTCTTGACAGAATGGCTGCATGCCCTCATATTCATGCATAAGCTAGAGAGTGACACAGAGCCTATATTCAACAAATAATTTTATGAATCATAGGCGTTAAAAATATAAATCTTCCTGCTAATTTAAGATGTACATGGTTACAGGTGTGTTTATATATTGTACTCTCTTCATTATGACTGTAGGAAATAAAAATGTACCTAAGCTCACGTGAGGTCACCCATAACTTGAAATTGAGAAGTTTTATATTTATATTATATTCTAAAAGCTCAAATGTTTATAATTTCACTGACCACATTTAGACAATTCAGGAAGACTAGGAGACATCTGGTCAGGCACAGTTCTCTGAGTAGTAAATTTTGGCACCCACACACATCTGCTGGCAGGAGCTAATTATTAAACCCTCAGCTATTGTATAAGTAGGTGTTAGCTGACCTTATTTAACAACTTGACATTGGAAATGGCTGACATTGCAAACCATGGCCCTTTTTTCAGAGACCTGTTCCATCATGGGTCTCCTAAAGGGTCATAAAAAAAAAAAGTTTATCTATGTGATCCAAAGTAATTTGATGACTACTGTTTGAGGTAGTATCCATCAAAAAATGCAAGGAGCCCCAATTTAATAGGCTGAAGAGTCAGAAGCTGGTTAACATGGGTTAAAAACATGGTAACATGGGTTAAAAACAATTCAAGTGACAGAAGTAAGAGTTCAGCTAACATCTTTGAGGGAAGCGTCAGAAAGGAGGCAGAGCGCGGGAGAGAATGAAAGGGAGAGATGAGGATAAGGAAACCTCTTGGCATAGTTGGGCAACTAGAGCAAGAGCCCTGCCACATGTGCAGAAAGCAAGGAAGGTGCCCCAAATAAACGGTAGTATGACTCCAAGAGAGGGTGGGGAAGTTGATTCAAACACACCTGGCTTCTGTGGAACGTGGTTACAGAGAGCGTCCTATCTGCTGTCTTGACCCAGCGACAGCGGAGACCATCACTGATCGCCTAGGCTGTGACTACAGACCACTTGTGGTGCTATCATCTCTACCCTCTCTGTTCCGAGAAACCATCTCCCCTTCCCCACTTACTGCTTGGTAAGTATTCCTTTAAAAAGCATTTCTATGTCACTTAAACAGCTTTGCAGGTTTTGTTGATCATGATGTGATTTTATAAAAAGTAAAAAAAAAAAAAAAATCCCCATAATCTGGATTTAGAACTGCACAAATGCACCTGGCATTAAACACAGTAGAAGCTCTACACCATTTATGCAGGTCATGAGGCAAAACCATCCAGCTCTCAACCTAGAGCCAAAGACAAGCAAAACACAATGGGAAATGGTAAGCACCTCATAACCATGTCTCTGCCCTCAGCTTTTCTCACGTAAATGGATCTAAACAATAAACACAAGAACCCTTTTACTTTATATATGTTTAGGTTTATCCATGTTGCAACTGCAACAATAAATTATCCTCTTCCTTTCACTGATACTTTCTAAATGTCCCTTCCCAAACTTGCATGGACTCTAGTGGTATTAATGGAAGAAGGGAAGCTAATCAGTAATTGGAACACAAGGGTACGGTTTTAATGATGGATTAATGTTCTTACCATAGGAATAGGTTTCTCATTAAAAAGAAGAAGGAGGTGGAGGAAAAGGAGTTTTATTTGATACACCTCTCCTTACCTGACCCACCCACCCCTGCTCTCATCGCCTCCTTCCTTGAGCTGTCTCCGCTGTATGGTATAGCAAGATGGTCCTGCCTAAGTTTAGTCCTTTAGTCTCATTCTCCTCAGCCTCGAGCATCATGAACCAAGTAAACTTATATTGCTTCTAAGTTACCTTGCTTCTGGTTTTCTGTTACAATAACATAAAATAAACTGAGGCCAAAACAAACAAACAAACAAAAACTGGTGCCAAGAAGTGGGGCTGCTGCTCTAACAAACATGCTCACAAATGGAAGTGATTTTTCTTAACTGTTTCACCCTGGAATGAGAATGTCTATCTGATATTGTTGTGCCCGATTCGAGAGACCCCAAATGACCACTAGGAGTTGAGTCTTTTGCAAATCACATGAGGATCTTTATTAAAGCTTAAGCACAGGCCTCCAATCTCCCCTGATGCAGCAGGTTAAAAAGTGAGGCCCCAAGTCTCAGGGGGCAGAGTCTTTAAATGGAAAAATGGCGAACAGGGAATTCCAAGCCTTGCAGTTACAAGGAAGGGAAAGTTTTGGGTGGGGGGTTCAGCAATCGAGATGTCCTTTAGGCAAATTTTTCCAAGCTACCTGGCCAAACCTACAGATATCTAAGATATCTGTACTATAGCCTGCTGGGTGGAGTGGAGGACCCATTAACACGCTCTGTGGCATATATGACACCTGACACTGAGGACCCATCATTAACACATTCTGTGGCATTTATGACAGCTTGCAGGGTGGAGGGCTATGTGGCCCTTCTCAGAAACCAAAGGTGGGGGACAAATCACTCCAATGTCAGTCAACTTAAGATAGGGTCTGAGAAACAAAAATGGAGCCACCCCAGGCATCCTTAGTTCCTTCAATATCTATTCCACTATTACAGCCTAGAACTAGATAACTAGTTGTCTAATGAATGTTCACACCTGAAGAAGTCTGTCTTAGTTACTGTTCTATTACTGTGAAGACATACCAGGACCGAGGAAACTCTTATAAAAGAAAAAGTTTGATCAGTGGCTTGCTTACAGTTTCAGAGGGTTAGTTCATTATCATCACAGCGGGAAGCAGCCAAACATGACACTGGAGCAGTAGATGAATTCTTTATGTCCTGACCCAGAGACACCAGGCAGAGAGTGACTGGCCCTGATGTGGGTTTTGAAACCTCAAATCCACTCTCAGTGACACACTTCCTCTAAGGCCACACTTCCTCCAATAAGGCCAAACCTCCTAGTCCTTATTACACATTACCACTAACTGGGAACAAGGCATTCAAACATATGAGTCCCTGGGGAGAGGGGTATTCTCATTTAAACCACAACATTCCACTTGCTGACACCCCCCCAGGGCCTGTAGCAATAACATAATGCAAAGTGTATTCAGTACAACTTCCAGTGTCCACATAGTCTTTGAGTCTTAAGACTTTAAAAGTTTAAAGTCTCTTCTGAGACTCAAGGCAAGGCAATGTCTTGACTGTAGCCCCTGCAAAGTCAAAATAAAAAGCACCTACTTATAGACTTCTAAAGGGAGAGTAGTAAAGAGATACTGGACCAAAGCAAGACCAAAAAAAAAGAAACAGCAGGGCAAACTCCAGTTCCTGTATCTCTGTGCCTAGTAGCAAAGAATGTAAATGTCTCTTCCCTTCCAGCTTCTCTCTTTGGTGAGTATTCCCCAATTCTGGCATCTCCAACATCTTAAGGCCTCCAATGCAATCCAGGCTTTACCTTCATGGCTTCACAAAATAGCTTTTCTGAGTCTCCATGCAGGGAATCCCCTGTCACATGCCAGACCTAGGCTGCTTTCCTTATCTGAAGAGGAAGATTCCAAAACTCCTTTCTTGTATCTCTCTTGACTTTAAATCCAGAAATATGTGTCTGAAGCTGCCAAGTTCTTTTGCTTGTTGCAGCTGGAACCCTCTTCTTGAATTACATTTGTATAAGCTTTCCATTGTCATGCGTCCCTTTACTATTTACTATAAGTTTTTTTTTTAATTCCTTTTCAGAAGTTAGAATCTTACCTGGGTGGGATCTTGTGCTGAGGGCACCACCCCCTTTACTCTTTGAATTGGTCCTATCTTTAAACTTATTATCTCCTTAAGCATAGTACTTGACTCCAACATTATATATATATATATATATATATATATTTTTTTTTTTTTTTGGTGCTCTTTTTCTTCTTACACTTTATATTTTATATTTCTCTATGCTCACCCTCTCCTTTGCATGTAGATATGTGTAAGAGTGATCACTAAGAACCATACCCTATGACACAGTCAATACTAGGCTGTCCTGAGATCCCCTCTGCTAAGGCCATTATTCCAAAACACTTCAATTTAGCTTCAGGCACATTTTTAGAACAAAGACAGAAAGTAACCGCATTCTTTGCCAAATTATCATAAGAATAGTTTCTAAGTCAGCCAATAATATTCTTTTCCTCTAAAACCTCTCAAGGTGGACCCCCACAGTTCTCTTTGCCTTCAATTATCACTCTTCCATGTTCCTACTAGGATGCCCCATGAAGCCCCACTTAAAACATTCAACCACTTTTCTAGTCAAAGTTCCAGCCATTGATATTCTTTCACTCTGAAACCTCTCAGAGTAGGTCCCCTCAGTTCTCATTGCTCTCAGTTTTACTGCCTTCCACGTTCCTACTAGGATGCCCAATAAGCCCCACTTAAACCATTCAACTACTTTTTTTAGTACAAAGTATCAAGGCTTCCATATTTTTCTATTGAACATCATGGTCAGGCCTATCACAGCAATACCCAGTCCTTGGTACCAACTTCTGTCTTAGTTACTGCTCTATTGTTGTAAAGAGGTACCATAACCAAGGCAACTCCTATAAAAGAAAGCATTTATTTGGGCTTGTTTCAGAGTAAATTCATTATCACTATGGTGGGAAGCGTGGCAACTGGCTGGCAGGCATAGTGCTAGAAAAGCAGCTAAGTGCTTACATCTGATCTGCAAATTGCAGGCAGAGACACAGAGAGAAACAGGGGCTAGCCTGAGCTTTTGAAACTCACTCCCAGCGACACACCTCCACCAACAAGGCCACAGCTCCTAATCCTTCCTAAACAGTTCCACTAACTGGTTCCCAAGCATTCAAACATAAGAGCCTTTGGAAGCTGTTCTTTTTCAAACCACAACAGACCTTGTCTCTGGATGAATCATGCCTTGTGTCTCATCCATCTCTGACTGCCTTACAACAACAACAACAAAAACCCAAAACAAGCAAACAAAATCAAGATTAGGATGAGTTAACTCCAAAGATCATTTTGATATGCTTTATTTAGAGTCCTATAAACAAAGCTCCTCTGATCCCCTAGCACTTTGGGCTTTGGGTTTAACTCAAAAGCTTGTCACCCTCTCTTTTTGTTGTTTTACCACTATTTGCCTGAGAATTAACAGGACAACAATGTAAGAGCCAGATATTTCCAGTTTCTTCCAGTCCAAGGGAGTGTCATTCCTGTGGCAGCCAATGGGCTTCAGAGCTGTTCTCAACCCAAACCAAAGGTATGGATCATTTACTGTCTGAATGTTTTATTGGTGGGGCTATGAAATGAGGGGTAAGAGGAAGAAAACAATAGCCAGGATGAGAAACCCAGGGTGGAGTGTTCAAGAGGAAGCATAAAGGAGAGGAAACATTAGTGGTATCTTATCTCAGATACCACTCAGGGCCCATTTTACACCCAGTAAAATGGAGTCAGATCTTAAAATGCGTATTTTTTTAAACTAGTTTATCCATTGACAGTTCTATATATATATATATATATAATAAGACATTCTAGTCACACCCCCCATGCTCTCTTATTCCTTTTCTAGGTTCACCCACACCTCCTCCCCCTCTTCCTGACAAGTAGTCATCCCACCTACATGTCTTTTTATTTTGTTTTTGCTTTGTGAAACACTGGGTTTAACTCAGGGCAGTCAGAAAGTGCCACTTGTTCGTGAGAAACCCACCATTGGCTCCACTACTGAAGACAAGGACTCACTTCCAGCAGCCCTCAGCTGCCAATAGGTCCCCAGAGAGGACCAGGACTTTTCAAGTCCTCCCTGCATCAGCGATTGAATGTTGAAGGTTCAGTTTTGTGCAGTCCATCTACAAATATCTATAATTACTGTGAGTTCATGAGTGTCAGTCACACCCATCTTCTTTCCTTCCTTCCTTCCTTCCTTCCTTCCTTCCTTCCTTCCTTCCTTC
>NW_026585587.1:1080462-1153779 GCF_907164565.1 Psammomys obesus
TTCCTTCCTTCCTTCCTTCCTTCCTTCCTTCCTTCCTTCCTTCCTTCCTTCCTTCCTTTCTTCCTTCCTTCACTTCACATCTCGATCATCTCCTCTCCTCCTGTTCCTATCCTTCCTCCCATGTACCTCTACATTCTCTCCCCTACTCCTCAAATCAGGGGAGCCTCCCCACTACCAACTCAGACCAGCACATCAAGTTGCATCAGCACTTAGCACATCTTCTTCCCCTGTGGCCTGGAAACACAGCCCCATCAGGGGCAACAGAGTCTCTGTCAGAGACAGACCCCTCTCACCTTTCTTGGGGCCCACATGTTGGCCAAGCTACCCATCGTCTGTGTATGCGTAAGCACCATCTAACTCTTATATTCTTTCTGTCTCCTCTGCAGGTATAACCTCTGAACTCTGGAGGGGACCATAATGTTGGGGTTTTTTTGTTTTGTTTTTTTGTTTTTGTTTTTGTTTTTGTTTTTTTGAAGCTGAGCATTCAGCTTGTTCTCAACCTCTTGAGAGTCTCTGCATTCAAGGCATCACTAAATAGAAGTTTCATTTGGTTGGTTTTTAAGACAGATAATCACTATACATCCCAGGCTCTCCTAGAACTTGCAGTTTTGCCTCAGTCTCCAGGTATGCACAGCTAGTCCCAGTTCTGAATAAATTCTTAGGGCAAGCAGAGGATACATGTTTTCCATATAAATAAACAATTTGAAAAACTGTTATAGTTGATAAATTTTTGTTTTCCCTAAATTTGCATTGATGTCTAAGCCACGGTGTGATGGTGGTAGGAGTTGAGTTATCAGGTTGTGACTACATCAGAAGAGCAAAGCTTCACTAATAAAATTAATGAATTAATAATTGATTGATTAATTAATTAAAGGAGACCTGTGAGAGCCCATGTGCTTCTTCCCCCATGTGAGAACAGATTAAGAAAGTGTAATCTATGAACCAAAGAAGGGTCCTCAATAGACACTTAAGCTGTCTGCACGTTGGTATAAAACTCTACAGTGCACAGTGTTGTGGGTATTAATATTTATTATTGGTTTATCTTTTAATTAAACAGCAGTTATTCCTAAACCAGCTGTATACCCAAATCACCACACAGAGACTGGGATTTATGTAATTAACCTAGAGCACGATGATGAGCAATGATTACTCCATCCTAAACCTCCAAACCCGCA
Source organism: Psammomys obesus (assembly GCF_907164565.1). Lineage (NCBI taxonomy): Eukaryota > Metazoa > Chordata > Mammalia > Rodentia > Muridae > Psammomys > Psammomys obesus. The sequence continues at coordinate 1,081,638 of NW_026585587.1, forward strand.
TAGTTGCCTACCATTCAGATTTTACCCACTATACTTACTTTTAGTCATATCTTAGGTCCGGTTCAATTCTCCATGTTATTCCAAGACCTTTCCATTGCACAGCATCATGCCATGGCAGAGGGTGTTTTAATCCCTTTTGGCTTTGTTTTGGCTGTCATAATCATGGATCTGGTTGCAATATGTTTAATGGTGATGGCTCTTCTCCATGCCTTTTCCAAGTCCTCTCCTGCCAACCTCTGCTCCTCCCTCCTGCTTCCCTTCTCTCCCCTCTCAGGACCAGGATATTCCACCCTATGCTCTCTATTGCTCAGCATTGTGGCTGATTCTTTTAATTAACAACACAGAGAACAAATGGTGGCATGTTTACACGGACTTGAGACAGGTGATGCTTAGAATAAGTATTACAATACAATGTCCAGATTGAAACCAGATAGTATGGTAGAGAAATCAGCATTTGAATGAACAAGGGTAAATTGAACACATTTCAAAAGAACATTATACCAGCACCACAATATAAGGAGTAATTTTCTGTTGTTTATAAGTCACCCACACTTAGATGTTTTATTATAATAATCCAAATGGACTAAGACAGTAATGTATAAACTGTACTAAGTCTCTAATTTGCTTTTATATGTGTAGAAAACTAAAAGCATTTTCAAGTGGATTTATCTAGAAGATGAACTATAGATCTTTCTTAAAATATTCAAATTTTCACCTATACTCATTAAAACCAATATCTCAACATAAATGAATGCATTATTTCTCTGTTTTGTTTTTAGGGTATGTGTGTGTGTATGACTGGGGATTAAACCCAGGGTCTGGCATGAACTGAGCATAAATTCTATCACAGAGCTACAGTTACATCTCTTCTCTGAACACATACAAAACCTTTATTTCAGAGGTCTCCTTCACTTGCACAGATGTACACACACAAACACATACACACACACAAACACAGTAGGTAAGACCCCCTATTCTATGAACCTTACACTTCACAGCTATAATTGGCACAAAATAAACCTCATCTGTAAGAACTTGCAGACATTATTATGATTTACTGTGAAGCAGAGGTTTAATCACAGGTGTGGTCTCGCGAATCTATAAAAACATTTCCTTCCTTGGGAAGCCATGAATGCAGGGTTCCACTGAGCAGCTGAGGCAGAGTATTAACCCGCTGGGTGACTGCTTTCAAAGAGCCAGCGCTCCTCAGCAGAAATCTAATCACCTCAGTGGATGTGCTGGTCTGGGTCTGCCTATCTAAGTACTGTTTATCTGGCTGCATGAGCAAGATACCTACCAAAGGATGCTAAATTTGCTGTTTGACATCTGTTCTCCCACTTGGCAGCAAGAGACCTACAGTGTGGAACTCACAGCTGCCTCCTAGACAGGGAAAGCTTCAACTGAGACTCTGCAGGGACCGCAAGACTGATCAAATGATCATGCCTCTGTTATACTCTCCTGTACCTTGGCTTGCCTTGAAACTAGAGACTCCCAAAGGACATACGGAGTGATTTGAATGTTGGCAAAGCAGGGATTGTATGTGTGTGTGTGTCTGTGTGTATTTGTAAATGTGTGTATGTGTGTAAACATGTATATGTATGTCTACATATTTAAGTAAATATGTTAATAGGTGTGTATGTGTATATGTGTGTAAATGTGTTTGTGTATAAGTATATAAGTGCATATGTGTATGTGCATGTGTGTTTATGTATATGGGTGCTTGTGTATGTGTGTACGTGGATGTGTATGGGACTTCCCTGTACTGTGTTCTTGTTTCTGCTTTTTCCACCTAAGGCTTTACTGTCATGTATAAAATATGCTAGATGCCTCCTTGCTAGAGGCAGCATTTGAGAGTAGAGGTGTAACCCAATTGGAGCATCGTGAAAAGGTGAGGTGTATAAGAAAATGTATCTCTCTTCCCACTAGATAGACTGAAGCAGGATTCTGGCAGCAGATTCCCAGGCTGGAAATGGGTAGTCACCACAGATGTCTGCCATTTTAAAATTTTGTGACAATGCTGTCACCTCATTTAATTAGCAACACAATGGTGATTTTGAATGCATTTTGTATTTTTCTTGAACCCTTCCAACCTTGCCCATTTCCAAATTCTTCACCATTTAGCAGAGGATAGAAATAAAAATATTATTTTGCCATGTTTCCTCTGTCGCCCTGTAACGGGAACTACGTAGGCATTGCAAACAGAAACCAGTTTGATTCCCAGCTGAAGACAGGAGAAGAGGAATCTGTAGTTCAGCTCAGCTGTTTCTAGTGACTGGAAGCCATGGGAGTCAGTGGAAGGGACAGCAAACATACTATAGACTCAAGTTCTTCCAAAAGCTGCAAATGGTGAGCCCAAATAGCTGCCCAGTTCACTTGCCATTGTAGAATAAAATGTCAAAAGCAGAAGAAATGTCTTCAAAACTGATTCCTGAATGACGATAAATCATTCAATTAAAGCAGACAAGCTCTTCTTTCTCATCGGAAGTCACTCATTGCCCAGACACACATGCCCTCTCAATAGTGATTCGTCACCGCCCACTATGTTGCTGTAACAAAATGCCCTAGACTAGATGGCTTGTAAACAACAGAAATTAGTTCCCTCTGGAGGCTGAAAGTCCAAGACCAAGATGACAACACATTTGGTGTCTAGTGGAAATCCACCTGCTGGTCCATATACACTGTTTTCCTCTGTGTCTCTTGGTATAAGAGGTGAAGGTTCTCCCTTGCACCTCTTTTCTTGTGAGGGATATATGTGTGTATGCAGGTGCATTTGCATGTGTGTGCATATACTCCAGGAGGCTAGAGGTAGTAAAACCTCTTAGGCATTTTCCATCATATATACATACTGGGTCTCTCACTAGCCTGGAGCTTGTCAAAACACAATCTCCTGTTTTTGTTTCCTCAGCCCTGGGATCACAAATACATGCAGCCATGCACAGCCTTTATGTGTGGGTTCAGAGAAGGAAAGTTAGCCCCTACGCTTGCAGAGCAAGCACTTTATTTACAGAGCTTTCCTCCCTACCCTTCAGCCTCTTTGATACAGATACCAGTTCAACTCGTTGCCTCCTCCCTCAAGGCCTGGTCTCATCCCAGAGACCCCAGTCTTTTTATACCAGTAAAATTCAGTAAACAATACACATATTCCTTAAATAACAAAGCACTTGAGTTGTTTGTCCAGAACCCACTGGAAAAAAAACAAAATAAAACAAAACAGTCTGACACCAGCTCATTGGGGCAGTGACTGCCTGACTTGGCAAACTCAACGCATCCCCCAGAGAACATGATGACTCCCTCACACTGAAGAGGGACCTGTGGGGAACAATGCTGGCTGGCTGCAGACTCATACAGAGAATCTTAAAAGGTTGTCCTGACCAATAAGCAGCTTTCCTCTCAGCCTGCCACCTGCTCAGGAAACAGAATTGAATTTGGATTTTTTTTTTTAAATCTCTGGTCTCCATGATGCTTGGTCTTTAGCAAATAACTCTTGTGTCTTTTCCAAAGGCTGCAGTGAGCTTATACTGAGCATCCCTGTCACCCAGATGGCAAGGATGGCAGCATGGGAATATGAGGGATGCAACCATTCAGGCCATGGGGTTTCCACACCCCTCTCTTTTATGCATGTAAATTTACTGTGCAGTATCTCTAATCAATTCCTCCAGTCTGCCATCGGGAACAGATAACAGAGATGCAATTCCATTTTCCTCAAGAGCATCACCCTGGGGAGGGGGGGGAATTTATTCTCTGACAAGTCAGAGAAAGTCCAGAAATTATAGCAAAACCCCAGCAATGTAAAGAAATCAAAGTCCTCCCTCGTTTGTCCTTGGTGTGATCTTTCCTTATCTGCCTCAGATGCATAATCTAAAATAATTTTAATGTAGCACGAGGATTGCTGTCAGTCATACAGTGTAACCTAAAACTTTTGCCTACATGTAATATTGTTTCCCTTGGCTGGGATTTGAGTGACTGATGGGGCTGACACTGTCTCTCTCTGTGTTGACTGCTGCTCATCTATAGTTTTCCCTCAGCATATTTTTGGTTTCTATTTTTCATAGAAAGGGGCTTTATAATAATTCAGGTGACCACAGCAGTGTTGTCGGTGAGATTATATTTCAAGACTTTTTTTTCGGCGCAATTGACCAAACAAAGTGCATCTATAAAAACACTTTGAGAACCAATCCAGCAAGTGACAGAATTTTGATTTTCTTTTTGAAAAATTGAATATCTCATTTAAATTTAAGGAATAGTATATGTAAGAAATCAACACTATTCCACACGACGTGTTCATTACAATCCTCGCCTCTGTTCATTTGTAAATCTTCAGTGAATGACTAATGTCTTCCAGGAAGTAGATGAGGCAGGTGTCACAAGCTGACATGTACCCATGTACTTGGTGACAGGGCAGGCTTCCCTAGACAAAATGTCATTTCAATTTTTTAATTTACTTCAATTTTATGTGCAGACTGAATACATTATTAGTCACACAGGATAGGTATCTATGTCTCTATGTGCACAGTTAGACACGTGCTCTGGCTAGTTTTTGTGTTAACTTGATACTAGCTAGAGTCATTTTGGAAGAGGAAACCTCAACTGAGAACCCCTCAAACATATACACAAGATTGTCCTGTGGGCAAGAGTATGGTGTATTTTCTATGGTTGTTAAGGATTGGTCCATCCCAATGTTGGCAGTGCGACCTGTGGGTGGCTCTGGATAGTGTAAGAAAGCAGACTGAACAGCCATGAGAAACAACCTAGTCAGCAGCATTCCTTCATGACTTCTGATTCACTTCCCTCCTCCAGGTTCCTGTCATCAGTTCTTTCTTTGACTTCCTTTGATGATGAGCTATAATGCACAAACATAAGATGAAACATACCCTTTCCTCCCCAAATTGCTTTCAGTCATGGTGTTTCAGCACAGCAATAAAAACCCTAAGACAGTATGGAAACATACAGACAGACAAACATACAATGCAGAACAAGTCATAGCAGCTTCATTTATATATATATATATATATGAACTTGACATCATTGACCTGGTCCTGATCCTACAGTCTTGTGGAACACAAGTTACAAGGCCTGGAGGCTAGTACCAGGAAAGCCTAGGAAGCTAAGGCAAAGACCTTATGGGAGTACCTGACAGGGCAATAAAAGAATCTTTAGGGGGAAAGTTTAAGCTATAGTGGAGACTCCAGATGCTAAGAATATGAAATTTCTGCTGCGGAAATATACCAGCACTACGTGGAGTCAGACCAAGAGAGATAACATGTGGGCTTCAAGCAGAAAAAAACCCTCAGGGTGAGGCTACCCAAGCTTGCTGCAGCTTAAATGATGCTGTCAGGTGCTACACTTGCTAGACATAGAGCTAAAGGGTCAATGTATACCGTGCTGGGTTGTGGTTTTACTCTTGTCCTACCTATCCTTGCCACCCTCCTGCTCCCCACTTTGGAATAGAAAATGTTTGTTCTGTGTCATATGGGTGTTCAGTCTCATTAGAGAATCTGGAGTTAGACTTTTGCATAAAGATAAGAATGTTAAAACTGTGAAGACACAGCTAGTCATGGTGGGGCGTGCCTATAATCCTAGCTCTCAGGGAGGCAGAGGCAAGGCAGATCTCTATGAATTTGATGTCAGCGTGTTCTACAAAAGCCAATCTAAGGTAGTCTCAGTTCTACACAGAGAACTGTCTCAAAAAAACAAAAACAAAAACAAAAAACAAAACCAAACAAACAAAGAAAAACCAACAAAGCCCCCCTACACCAAAAAAAAAAAAAAAAAAAAAAAACCTATGATGATACAATGCATACATTCTGCATTATGGGATGGATATGAGCCTTTTAGAAGGGCAGAAAGAGCATATTATGTTTACGGTGACACATCTGTATATCAAGCTGACGAGGGGTCAACTTCCTTCAATTTGAATCACCTCAGAGATCGGTCACACCTCTAAATGTGGCTGTGAAGGACTTTCAGAAAGGGTAAACTGAGGCACAATACCCAGCCCTGATTATGAAAGAGACTATCCCCATAGGTTGGGAGCTCTAATCTCTACTGGGCCAAATCTTGTGAAAATGAAATCCAGAATAAGCCCTTCACCCTTGAATTTGTTTGCATCAAGCGTTTTGTCACAGTGATGAGGAAAGTAATCCATATGCATGTAAGAGTTTCCCATGTGCGCTTTCGTAACTAAGAAAAACAGCAACGTTTGATGATGAATGCTTGAATTGATAGGAGCTTTGTCATTATTCATTTTCTCCTTTTTGATCCTAGCTGTCTATCAAAATCAGAGCAATGGACAGCAGAATCATCAGCAGGCCATATATCTCTGCTTCTTCTGTCGGTCTCCCTAAGCTCACTGTCTGCCCATGCCCACATGTTTCACAAGCCCCACGAAGTAACTATTTCCCAGCTAGCTCAAACCACCCACATCCCTACAAAAAGCTCTTCCAAGGTTCCCTTGAATCCCTTCCTGCACCTTACCAGATTTTCTATGCCCAGGACTGTAAGGACTGATACACCAGCCAGAGCCCCAGGCCGGATTCCCACACAACCATCTTCATTCTCGGTATCTACACCTAAGCAACCATGACAAGTATTCTCTTAATGTATGTACACAAAAGGAACAATTACATCTACTTAGGCTTTTTTTTTTCGCATGTATTTAGTTTTTCTTTTCTTTTTCTTTTCTTTTCTTTTTTTATGCAACAGTTTTACTATGTAGCCTGTGCTGGCCTGGAATATACCATTTCCTTCTTCATACATCCATGCTAAAATTACAGGTGCATGGCAGTACGTGTAGCTCTATTTTTTTAAATTTTTTATTAATTACACTTTATTCATTTTGTATCCCCCCATAAGCCCCTCCCTCCTCCCCTCCCGATCCCACCCTCCCTCCCCTTTCTGCATGCATGCCACTCCCCAAGTCCACTGGTAGGGGAGGTTCTCCTCTCCTTTCTGATCTTAGTCTATCAGTTCTATTTTGACAAACTAAAAGACTTTCAGATTCCAACCAGGCATCACTGAATGAGAAGATCGTTAGGCTAGAGGGAATTGTGATGGGTGGGAAGGAGCACAAAGACCTGTGATTCCAAGAGAACAAAACCCAGAAAATCAAAGAAGCAGAAACCTCAACTGTTTGGTACTTACTCACAACAGAAGCAAAAAAACAAGTTGAAAGTGAACAATGCAACTAGTTAACTTCATGGGTGATAAATGTGAGGATTTTCTTACTAAACCTGCTGCCATGATTTCTGCTATTTTGTAGATATTTCCCTGTAGCTGCTGAACAGTCTCCATTCTGCAAATAAGTTCCACAGGTAAATGGACCAGCTGTTCACCCAGTGACCACCAGCACAGTCAACTCTGTTTCCCAAACTCTGTACCCAGGGTGATAAAACAATATATGTTTGGGAAGAATGAGTAACATGGTGGGTGGTAGTATCTGCTGCACACACAACGGGGATTGGTAGCGGAGGAGGGAATAACGGAGATCCCCTCTGAGTCGTTTTATTCATTCCTGAACTGAGCACACACAGGCCAAACCAACAACTGGGCTAGAGAAACATTATTTTCCCTTGTCCTTCACCTTCCTATCAGACGATATGAATATATTTAAAATAATGTGCAACTATATGATGATAAGCAATGGTAAAATGGTTACAACAAGTTTGCGAATTAAAAAACTACAGTAACTTACACAATTCCATTATGTACACATCTAACCCATTTATAGAGATGAATGTTTTTATTCTATATTAGCATGTAGACAGATCTGAGAACAATAGTTATGGTAAAAAAATATTCAAATGGAATTATTTCAAACTCAGATTCATTTGAGGGCCTTAGCCTTTATATCTGAGATTTGAAAACAAGTTAGAAACAGAATGGTGGATCAATGGAATCGAACAGAAGACCCAGAAATAAACCCACACACTTACGGACACCTGATTTTTGACAAAGATGCCAAAACCATACAATGGAAATAAGATAGCATCTTCAACAAATGGTGCTGGTCCAACTGGATGTCTACATGTAGAAAAATGAAAATAGATCCATACTTATCACTCTGCACAAAACTGAAGTCCAAGTGGATCAAAGACCTCAACGTAAAACCAGACACATTAAAGCGGCTAGAAAAAAAAGTGGGGAATACCCTAGAATTCATTGGTACAGGAGAAAACTTCCTGAACAGAACACCAACAGCACAGGCTCTAAGAGCAACAATCAATAAATGGGACCTCATGAAATTGAAAAGCTTCTGTAAAGCAAAGGACACCGTCATCAAAACAAAGCGACTGCCTACAGATTGGGAAAGAATCTTCACTAACCCTTTATCTGACAGAGGACTCATATCCAATATATATAAAGAACTAAACAAGCTGAAAAGCAACAAACCAAGTAATCCACTTAAAAAATGGGGAACAGAGATAAAGAGAGAATTCTCTGTAGAGGAATATCGAATGGCAGAGAAGCACTTAAAGAAATGCTCAACCTCATTAGCCATTAGGGAAATGCAAATCAAAACAACCCTGAGATTTCACCTTACACCCATCAGAATGGCCAAGATGAAAAACTCAAGGGACAACACATGCTGGAGAGGTTGTGGAGAAAGGGAACCCTTCTCCACTGCTGGTGGGAATGTAAACTTGTACAACCACTCTGGAAATCAATCTGGCGCTTTCTCAGACAACTAGGAATAGTGCTTCCTCAAGATCCAGCCATACCACTCCTAGGCATATACCCAAAAGAGGCTCAAGTACAGAAAAAGGACATTTGCTCAACCATGTTTGTAACAGCTTTATTTGTAATAGCCAGAAGCTGGAAACAACCCAGATGCCCCTCAACTGAAGAATGGATGCAGAAACTGTGGTACATCTATACAATGGAGTATTACTCAGCAATGAAAAATAAGGAAATCATGAAATTTGCAGGTAAATAGTGGGACCTGGAAAGGATCATCCTGAGTGAGTTGTCCCAGAAGCAAAAAGAAACACATGGTATATACTCACTCATATAAACATACAACATAGAATAAACCCACTAAAATCTGTACATCTAAACAAACTAAGCAAAAGAGAGGACACTAATTAAAATGTTCAATCCCCATCCTGAAAGGCAAAGAGGATGGACATCAGAAGAAAAAGAAAATAGGAAACCACCTCGGAACCTGCTACAGAGGGCCTCTGAAAGCCAGAAGAAAACAGGAAACAACCTTGGAACCTGCCACAGAGGGCCTCTGAAAGCTTCTGCAGTATAGACTGTCAAAGCAGATGCTGAGCCTGATGGCCAACTGATGGGCAGAGTGAATGGAATTTTATGTAAGAAGTGGGAAATAGTAAGAGCTGGAGGGGACAGGAACTCCACAAGGAGAGCAACAGAACAAGATAATTTGAACACAGGGAACTTCCCAGAGACTCATACTCCAACCAAGGACTATTTGTGGAGATAACCTAGAACTCCTGCACAGATGTAGCCCATGGCAGTTCAGTGTCCAAGTGGGTTACATAGTAATGGGAAGAGGGACTGCCTCTGACATAATCTGATTGGCCTGCTCTTTGATCACCTCCCCTTGAGGGGGGAGCAGCCTTACCAGGCCACGGTAGAGGACAATGCAGCCAATTTTGATGAGAACTGATAGACTAAGATCAGAAAGGAGAGGAGAATCTCCCCTATCAGTGGACTTGGGGAGTGGCATGCATGCAGAAAGGGGAGGTAGGGTGGGATCGGGAGGGGAGGAGGGAGGGGCTTATGGGGGGATACAAAATGAATAAAGTGTAATTAATAAAAAATTTAAAAAAAAAAGAAAACAAGTTAGCCAGAAAAAAAGAAAAAAGTAGGGGTACTAATAGTCCCTCATTTATATTGCTGCTTTAAAACTGATAATCATCTTTTGCAAAACTGTAGGTTTGAAAATTATAATAAAGTTTATGTGGTAGTTTATATGATGGTTGGAAACTAAAGAAAGGGCTATAGCCAACACAAGAGAAAATGTACCAGCCTCTTCAAGGATAACTGCAGCTGGGAGATATCAATGAATAAGGCAAGGAAATGCCACTATGAGCTGTAGACTCTGGGTTACCAATACAAGCAGGTCACATCAAAGCTAGAGCCTCTGGGGTCATTTCAGATCCAAACCATAACATCCTATGTGCCTGATACATTTAACTCTGTCTCTGGAACAGAAAGTCTCTCAGCACAAAAATATCAGTAAAACACCATAGTGTAGTATCATCCCTCCGTGCATTATTTTATATCAGCTAAGTAGTCAAATACAGGTCTCATGGTCACCCAGCATCTGGTATCTTCAGTGTTCTTGACAAATCTGAGGGTTTCTCATGGTCCCTTCTATAGCCCTTGAGCAGCAGAAGCCAGATACGTTCATGTGCTCTAATTTTCTTCATTTTCCTGGTTGGTTCTGCTATCTTCCTTTCCTGGATTTCAGTGAACTAGACTTGTGAGTCAAATACAAGTGTTGGGTGATGCCTTTTGTCACATAACACCACTGAAAATGTTGTCTATTAAAGACTGAACACTGGTGTGCTAGCCAAGCCTATGAAACAGTATTCAAAAACATTGAACAACAACTGTTCGTTTTCATCATTGAGCATAACAGTATTGAAGCCCTTTGAACACCACAGCTGATTTTGGTAGTATGCTTAGTCTTTCTGACCTGTGTAGCCATCAGTGTCGAAAGAGTTGCCATGCTCCTCCCTGGGCATTTCACATTCCTTGTTGACTGGGGAAAGAGATGGACAATAGCACAGGAAGCCCTAGACTTACTGGAAATACGCAGGAGGTGCTAGCCAGTGAGCTGGACACATGAGGACACTTTCTTGCTCCTCCCATAGAAGCCAACCATACTTCAAGCAGTGATCCCAGATGTCAGAGTCAGCCATGGGATGTGAGTTCTGGGAGTTATTTATTGCTGTATCTTAACTGCTCTGACTAGTAAAAATGTCCAGTTTGCCTAGCTCCTCACTAATATTCGCTGATCAGATCACTCAATATATCTGACCCCAACTCTGCATATTTACATTTATATAAATCTGTCTCGTGTAATTGGAACTTAGAGTAATATAAATAATATATTTCCCTTTTGAATGTCACTCGGGGTAAACATCCATGATTTGTAAGCTCGTGGATCTGCACATAAACCACAGATGGATTCTGTTCATTCATAGAAAGGAAATTAGATATCTCGAAGGCATTTTTCAGGCCAGTGGCTGAGCGAGACCACCACTGAGACTCAGATCTCAGACGTTGTGGACGGAAGCAAGGCCCCAAGATTGGCACAGCTGCTGTGCAATCAAGCATACTGCTTCTCACAGGATGCAGTCCAGCTCCGGCTGCCTGAATATTCGTCAGGACCACGTGGTGTTATAACGTGGACAATGAAGTATTGTACAACAGGGTAAGGGAGACAGCTATTTATAGTATGCCTGTGAGCCCATATGATTTGAGGGTAGAAAGTGCTTCGATTTACAAAGATTTTCAAGGGACTATCACTAAGAGAACTGATGCTGCTATTCCAGGGAAGAAGCTTCCTTCTAACCTAAGTTGGTTCTTTTGTGACCTGATGGCTAAGCCTGTCAGCCATGAATGTTTAGTAATACACACAGTACATCTGCTGACAGATGAAATTATTGTCTTTATCAGTTATGATGGTGACAAACTGCTATCTTTGTACTTGCTGTTTTGTTTTAATGTATTGAAAATCTAGGTAGGAATGTTGGTGCTATTTATGGGTTGCTTAAAATACAGCTACTTAAAGGCCTCAAGAAGAAGACAAAATTTTAAGCTAAGTATGGAAGACAGTGAAAAGGTTTAGGGTAGCTATTTACTCCAGACAGAGTATCCCTTTACTCAAGAAGCTCTTGAAACTCATAGGAAAGGTACAAGGCTCAGGGGTTTCACAAAGCTTGCCAGAATCATGAGGCTCTACCTCCCCAGGGTTTTATAAGCAGTAAACAACTGCTGTGGGATAGATTCTTCCGTGAGTTAGCTGCCTGGCAGTAATACAGCTCCAGTAACACAGCTTTCGTGAGCTATCATCCATGGTGGGGCATCCTTGTCAGCAGCACAGCTACCTGAATCGCCTATGCTCCTCTGAGTAACCTCAATAAACTACTTGTTTCACCAAGTCATACCTAGATGCAATCTTTTCTTTTGTCTATTCTTGCTTTCTTTATCTGAGATGACTAGAAATAGATTTATTGAAAAGAGCAATAACAACCAGTCAGAGGATTTTAGTGCACACGACTGTTACACAAAATCAAGGACTAAGTCTGTTGTCCATCTATATTTTAATTTCTAAAGAAATTAGAATCATGTGGTCAGTGTAAGGCTCAAATGTTCTGTAGCTGGATAAGTAGCATTGGATTCTAGTAAAGGCAAGAGATTGGTCTTCCAGTACAGGTGCCATTCCAGTGAGGAAGTATGAAGCCAGTGTTATGTGTAGGTACTGATCTTGAGTATGAATAAAGATGAAGGGAATTTAAAAAAAATATGGGAGATATTAGGCCTGGGTTTGGAGTCAGGGAATGCAGAAAATCTGATGTGAGTAGATCTCTGAGTGGCTTCTATAGGCAAGGAGGAAAAGAGCCAGAGAGGCTATAGGAAAAGAAGAGTCTCAGACGGAGAGAAGGTGGCTGCAGAAGGGCCAAGAGAAAACAATGTGGCTTCCAGCAGATTTGGGTTATTCATGAAAAATAAAAAGACTGGGTGAACCAGCAGGGGGAAATAACAACAAGTATACAGGAGCAGAGTGAAAAAAATACCCTGACCACAAATGTTATAGATATTGGAATGAAAAAAAAAAAATGACCAATGGGAGCAAGGGTAGTGGCTTCAAGATGCGAAGTACTTAGAATATTTTAGAAAATGTTCTGCACTAATCTCCTCAAGTGTCAAGAAAACTGGCCAGAGGCCACTGAAATGTATCACATAGGAAATAATGAGAATCTCACCTTGGGCTGTTATTGCAGATATCCAGATCTGGAAATTTATACTGAGAGGAAAACTGGAGGCACAGCAGATGACATGAGCAAAGAGAAGACAGAAGTGACAGATGAATTGGGGTCAGTGACTGGCAGTTACTGCCAGTGACAGCAGAGACGGAATAGCCACGTAATGAAGCACTGTGCCAAGGGGAAATGCAGTCAACTGTGACAGCGATGTATAAAACTATATATGCACACATTCCTTGTCTAAACAGCCATTCTTCAATAAAGGGGGTGTGTGTGTGTGTGTGTGTGTGTTCATCACAGGACACAAGGGAAAGTCATAAAACAAGTTGGTGGTGTCGTTTCTCTCCTTCCACATTGACATGGTAAGTTTTGAGATCAAATCTAGGTCACTAGGCTTGCACAAGTGTCTTTACCCACTGAGCTATCTCAGTGGCTATAGTCATGCATTTTAAAGGAACCAATATCATTAGGCATGAAAAGATGAACCAACATAAAGTCAATTTAAAAAATCACCATTCACAAACTTACTATTATCAGGATAAATTGTCACAAACAGAAAATTCTTTGATTACTAATTACAAGATAAATACTTTGGACCAGTTGATGGTGCAAATGGTCATTTTTATTGCGTGCCTTTAAAAAATGAAAAATGGAAGAGAGTTAAAGACAGCCAACACGAGGCTCGAAGATCGGGCCCTCTTAGCTTCTGTGAAGTTCCCCTCCATCACATCTACCCACTTTCAGGAAAACTGACCAGCATCAGCACTGCAGCAGGTAAATGATCTCATGTGCCAAGGAAAGACAGAGAAGCTGACGCTAGAAAGCTTTCAGACATAGGCAAGCAAACACCTTACACATTTTCCCTCTGCGAGCCATAAAATAGGGCTTAGTTTTCTCCCTGTGGTATACCATAGGTATAGAGTCATTCATTGCTAGATTAAGAATCATTCCACTTCAATGGTAGCTTGTCTCTGAGGAATGACTTCTTCTCTTCCATGTAACTCGGGAGAAGATCCATCAGTAAAGTCTGTATAGTTATGATAGATGTTAAAACAATAATCTTTACCAAGGGTCAGCGGACATTGACTGGTCCATGGGAGAGGTCTGACTATTCATGTCTTTATGTATATGCTGTTTTTCAGTTTTCCAATTTCATTGAAATAAAAAGTTTAACCTTTCATGAAAACTATGCAAAAGACCATCGACATACAACAACCAGAATGGCTCTACAATAGCAGGTTTCAGAATTAACAGATGCCTAGTGGGACGCAGAGCCAAATACCGTCAGAACCTGGCTCACTGATAATAATCTCACTGATTCTAAGCTATGGAGCCTAGAGCCCATAGCCAAAGCACCATGTCTCTGCTTAACGGTGAATGCACAAGCAGGAGTTCTTGTCACTAGAATTTCTGTATACGTGCAAGTCTATTTTGCCTGTCACCGAACACAGAATACCACTCACAGAAGTACACAGTGATTTATAGACTCTAAATTCCGCTCAGTCCAATAACTGTTTCTGTCTACATCTTTTCAGTTAAAAGTATAAAAGTTTGGTAGGAAAGTGGGAGAATAACGCTGGTCAAATGAAGGGCAGCATTTTAATGTTGACTGACTGAGTGAGAGGATGCATCCAGGGAGGGAAAGACGCCAGTCACGCCTGTCTCGGTGTGGATGGTGTGTTAGTACAACTTCTGAAACTGTGTTAGAACACTTTCCCTGCCCTTCCTTGTTTTCCCCCAACAGTTCTGGGACTTGTCTCTGAGCCAGCCATTATGATACAATAGCACTTACTCTTCAGATATCTGAAATTACAGGGTCAAAAATATCAGGAGATTAGAAGTGTAATTTCCAGTCTCAAAGACCACATTAAAGGTCATTTAAACAAAAATGCCCAGCGTTCCCAAATGCACTGTAATTCGTTAAAAATCAATTTTACTGCAAATCCATCTGTGAAGCCATTTGTCTGCCTCTGCATGTATTAATTTCTAGTGCACTGTTTCTCAAAATAGTACCCAGGGGCTTATGTTTATTCTTATTTTTTCAAATATATGGAACTTTATGGGGCTTGCAAGTTTGACAACACCATACGGACTATACTAAGGAAAGGTAATTGTTTTAATCTTGTATATTGTTTGTAAACACATAATCCATGTTTATTACAACAGCTGTAAGAGTAATTCTTGAATTTCTGCTCACTCTAGCTTTTAAACTTTTCATAACTTAATCTCATCTTATCTGGCTACAACATCCTATTAGCATCATACTCTACCTGCTCTCCCACCTTTTTATTGTACACAAAACATTCACTCCTCTTCTTATTTGCCATTTGTTTTCATTAATTCAAGGATATGTTCTCCTTCCTAGCTAGATCCTTCTCTTTTTCCCATTGACAAATACCTTCAAGAACAGCCCATATATGGAAACTTTGCAGCTACCCTGGGAACAAATAGTTATTCCTTTCACCTATCCATCTGTTCAGCCACCCACCTTCATATCATATTATTCATATTGGGCACATACTAAAAATGGATGAAAATAAGCTCTTTAAATTGTGCTACCAAGAGTATTAAAGGTATGAAACAATTACTCTTGGCCATGAGAAATAACTCTGAAAGGTAAGTCATACAGAAGGAGGCCAGTTTGGAAAGCATTGCTAAATGGAGGTGACTAGCATTGAGAACCATATAACATTAGCTACAAGATGGACTCTCAGTGTACAAACAGATTCATGAGATATGGGGAAAAAACGGATGGTATTGTGGTCCAAAGATACAGCAGTAAGAAATTGGTGTACCTGTGAGAAAGGAGAAATGAACATGACCAATAGGAGGTCTAGCCCTCAGGGCATTTCTTCTCTTTTGACAGACTACTTAGAACTTTATGCCATCGGCAAGATGGATCATCTATACCTGGTTTAGACAACATTCACTTGAGTTTCCTTCACCTTTTATAACTTGTCAGGTACAAGATTTCAACCTGGAAACATTTGGAGCTATGAGTTGGAGAGAAATTCCCCATCACCCTGGCCTGATCACTTTATGATTCAGGACATAATTCAGCCCAGGATATCAACAATGTTCCTTTACCCTGAGCAGCCAAAGATATCTGTGGAAGATCTCATCCTTTTCGCCAAATTCATGGCAGGGATAGAATGGCAAACACTGTCCTGTTCCTTTTCCGAGAGATGAAAAGCAGTGACTCATCACCGAAAGGTGTGGAGAACAAGGTGAAATAGGCAGAAACCAAGGACATGGACAGAAAATGTGTATTCAGATATAAAACAGAGTCGTAGTGTAGTGTTCCAGCATGAGGTCAAGGCCAGGGTTCCAGAGTGGTTCTTCATGCATGAAGAATAAGAACCACTTCTTAATGGTGATCAGTCTGTTTAGACTGAAAATAGTGATGAGCCCATTTGATATGAATATGTCCCAGACAAGGTACCTATTTTGGGTTCTATTCCAACCTATTAAAACCCAATCATTGGGTTGTGATTAGCTTTCAAACCATCAGAGTTTTTCTTTCAAAATGTATTCATGTTGCCTGTCTAGAACGTTCCTGGTCTGAAACAAGGAGGAATATGGCCAATGATGCATTTTGAAGATTTTTTTTAGATACAAAAATAGTGACAGCTATATCAATCTGTACAGTTAAGAAATAATCATCAAATAAGACACCATCTTTCAGAAGATGTTTCAGTAGGAACCACATTTCTCCCAGGTTGTACCTATAGATGCAGCCGAATGATAGTAACAGAACTCAGCCATGAGAAAGGAACATTGTTATCAATGTATCCATGATTATCAATCACAGCATATGGGACCTGCTTCCACTGACTAGGGAAGATGGTTTCACCAATACCAAAAATCTTCCTTCAGATCTGTCATGCAATTGTTGCCTCCACAGGGCACAACGGGTAAAGCAATTGTTATGTAAGAGGGAGGATTTGAATTTGAAACCTCAAAACCCATGTAAAATTGGGCATGTGCTTTACATCTGTCATTCCAGAATTCCTGTGCTAACATGTGAGACAGATACAGGAAAATCCAAGGAAGCTCATGGGCCAGCTAGCTTGGCCTAGGCAAAAGAAAACAACAAAGAGATTCCTGTCTCAAACAAGTGAAAGGCTTAGCTCCTTGTAACCAGGCTCAGTGACTTGTGAGAAGAGCAAAGGCAGGCTCTAGCAGCCACAAGATGGACCTCCCTCCCTAGAACCTGCCTCAATTCAAAGCCTCAAAGCCTAATCAAATCAAATTAGAATGTTGACACTAGTACGCCAAAGCCATTATCTGCTTCAACCGTTTCCTTCAATTATTTTTCTGTATCATTCTTTTTAAATTTTGTTGTGTTGGTTCTGTTTTTTTGTTTGGTTTGACTGTGGTTCGTGGTTTTTAAAAATGGCTCACTCTCTGTAGCCCAGGCTAGTTTCAGACAAACCAGTGATCCTCCTACGTTGGACTTCGGAGAGCTGGGATTACAGGTGTGACATCATCCCTAGCCTTTTCCTGAGACCATTCTTTAAATAAAACGTGGTTCGGGTCAGGTACAAGCTATCTATGGATGTGACAGCAGAAAAATCAGAGAAGATCGGCTCTGTTGGAAACTTCAACACGGTAGTCAACAGCAGTCCCTACGCTCCTTCTTGTGGGCCGAGCTTGGAGACCTGGACCAGCAGGAGACTGAGGAATGAAAAGGTCAGCAGGGCTTTTAACAGCAGACTCCACGGGGTCTCCTTCTCCGGCTAGGCAGACACACTGGACAGCATCAACTCTTAAAGAAGCTTTTCAGGTCAAATGAATTCCCACTGTTCAGAACACCTTAAACACAGAACAAGGCCTGGCACCATTCATTTGCTTCAATGGTGTGGCTTTCAAGAATATATTTCATTTGATCGCAACAATAGATGACAATATACATTTAATTCCTTGTCAAGATTTATCGGCTTATATTCCATTTTTCTCTGTACATAGTCTTCTTTTATAAAAAATAAAATATGTTCACATATATAGAAAAAATGGGACACAAGATGTACATAACACATAGATTTGTGACCAAAAGAGCATGACAGAAGGTAACAGTCATGACTGATGGTGCAGGGAAGGGAGGATAGAGCAGAAAGAGGCCTCAGTGTGAAAGGTTACGGTGCACATGCAGTCAAGAACTGAGACACAGATGGCAAAGTGCCTGCTGCACAAGCAAGAGGAGCAGAGTTTGGATTCCTAGCAACTGTGTAAAAGCTCAGCATTGTGGTAACCCTACCAATGGGGTGGGAAGAAATGGGTGGACCTCCAGAACTTGCTGACTAGCCAACATAGCCACTGAACCTCCAGGTTCAGTGAGAGACCCCGTCCCAAATGTGAGGTAGAGATCAACAGAGGAAGATGCCTCCAATGTCAACCTCAAGCCAGCACACAGGTATATAAATATGCATACATACATTTGTGCATATATGCATACGTATATGCATACATACATACAAAACACAAACACACACTGGAGTGGTTGTATTGTCTTCATGATCCTGGATATTTTCCTTTCATTTTGGTGTAAATCACTTGTCGACAGGCTCTATCATGTTATCCAAATACATTCTTATGTAAAAACCTCATCTTGCGTAATATCCAAAGCTTGCATAACATAACAAAGTGCACAAGAGTGTGTGTGTATATGTTGTGTGTGTGTTCATGTGGGTGCATATGAGCACATACATGGTCATGAGGAGACCAGAGCTCAATACTAGTTGTTTTTGTCAACCACTCTCCACTTAATTTCTAAGGTTCCTCATCAAACCTGGAGCTCCCTGATTTGGCTGTAGTAGCTGGCTGGTGAGCTCCTGAGTTCTATTTGCCTCTCTCTCCCAGCATTAGAATTACAAAATTATACAGCTACGCCTGGTTTAATATGGAAGCTGAGCATCTAAAGTCAGGGTCTCATGTTTGTATGATAAACAGTTTGGCAGCTGAGTCACCTCTCCAGCCCCAACATCCAACATTTTGAGGAGCCTGAGTTCCTCTGTTGCTTCATCCTTTCGTATAAGTACCTAAAACAGATCTAGTTCCTAATCCTGAGGGATGATGGAAGTTCATTTAGTCTGGATCCATAGGAAGAAAGGAGCATCAAGAGATGGCACTATATAAGGTTCCTGTCCCAAAACTTGAATGGAACAATACTGATGTCAAAATTATCTCAGATCTATCATCTTTCATACTTCCAGGTTAAATCTTATTCTGGAAAGCCAAACAAAGAGTTGAAGTGAATTCTTGTAGGTCAGGGTCAGACAGAACCAAAACAATGATGGCGAAATCCATATTGATGGTGGTACTACTTTTTTTATTTGATTATTGACATTCATCTCTGTGACACTGTCAAAGCAATAATATGAATCAAATACTTTATCATGTTGACTCCACAAAGAAAGGGGAGATTGGCTGCCTTATAATTGTGTTGTTGTGTTCAGTGGCAAGATTAAGGGGAACACAGAATAAATGTCTCCAATAAGCAAAAAACTTAAAACACAAAAGAGGAAAAACACTCAAAGAAAAAGCCCAGTGGAGGCAATGCATGTTGCTGAGACACATTCTGCTCTATTCTGTGTCATCAGCTACATCTGTGGCTTCTCATCCAGGAAAGAATAAAAAGCCTTTCGATGGTTTTTGCTTATCTCCTGAGAGTTTGTAATAATTAATACCAACCACTATATTTCTTCACGTAAACTTCCACGGTAGCAATTTTAACACTACAATTACTTGCTGACTAGTTTTATATGAACTTAGCACAAGCTAGAGTCCTTTGGGAAGAGGGAACCTCAACTGAAAAAAAAAATGCCCCCACCAGCTTGGCCTATGGGGATTCACATGGTTCATTTTCTTGATTGGTAATTAATATGGGAGGGCTCAGCTCAGTATGGGAGGGACCACTCCTGGGCTGGTGGTCTTGAGTGTTATAAGAAATTAGGCCAGGCCAGCCATGAGGAGCAAGCCAGTAAGTAGCACTCCCTCCCTGGCCTTTTCTTCAGTGCCTGCCTCCAGGTTCCTGCCATGAGCTTCTGTGCAGACTTCCTTCAATGATGTAAGCATATAACCTGAGAGCTGTAAGCCTGAAATAAACTCTTTCCTCCCTAAGTTGTTTTTGGTCAAGGAGTTTTATCCCAGAAATAGAAGTCCTAAGTAAGACAGCCTTCTCTCTAAAGACTGTCTGCACAAGGGCTAGGACCATCTTCACCATCTCTTGACAGTCAATTACAGTTCCTGACACCTGGCCACATGCTCAGAGAGGGTTGTTACAGCCATGATGACAAGCTGCAAACCCTACTGACTACTGAAGGGTTGAAAAAGTATTAATAACAGGAACTAACTAAAGTAAGTACAGGATAGCTCACCTAGATGTTAACTTCAGACCTTCAATTAATTAGACCTTTAAGACTCCTTTTCTTCCAAAATATTCTGAGGTTCTTGCCAGATAGAAACTAACGTACACTACTTACCCCATGATAACATGAAAAATGTAAAATCATCTATTAGGACAATATTGTAAAGGAAACAAGCCAGAAAAGCTTGAAATAGAGTCCATGCTTACACATTGTAGCTAGAAGGGTCTCTTTTAACAGATGTTTTAACTTAGGAACTGAAGGAGGAGATGGGCAGAAAAGGACGAGAATGAAGCCAGAAGGGTGAGAGGGGATACACTGTAGAGTGAAGAGCTAGCTGGCAATGACCCTGTACAAGGACTGAAATAGAAGAGACCAGTGGCTGTGGCTTGGCAAATCAGAGGAGAGAGGAATCAGATGAGATGTGTCATTCTATAGGAATCTAGTGGCACCATGAAATGCTCCTAACTTACAGGAGCCTAGGGCTATGAAAGGATCACTGGGGTGGATCTTAAGGAGGTCACCCTGAAGATGCGGGAGGGTGGGATCTAGAGCATCATATTCTTAGTTCCTTTGGTAATTTATCATTGAAATGGCTGTTATTAACTAGATCTAAAACATTCCCAGCCTACAAACATCTAGCGATATTCAAACTCCAAGAGAAACTAGGACCTCAATATCTACACCCACTGAAAACCCATAAAGAAAATATTCTCTAGTCTCTCCCTGTGACTATGTCATTGATAGGGCAGTAGGAACAATCTTCGGAAGAGCTGTGTCAGTGCACACATGGTCAATGAAGAATGGAGTGGATGGCTTAGGCCATGAACAAATTCCACACACACAAAAAAGTGTTTTGTGCCAGGGGAAGGAAACCCTCACTTGTGACAGCAATAGTCTGTAAAGTTGGTAGCCTTTCGGCCAATGACTTAAAAACCCATTTTTTTTTTTTTGTACTGAAGAATTTATTTAGTGGCATATTATGTCTAATTGGAGTAATGTATCCCCCATTAAACTGTAATTCTATTTAAAATCCTTTTATATATTTGTATATTGGAAGAGGAGAAAGAATATGAACAAAATATATTGTATAAAATTTTCAGAGAATACACACACACACACACACACACACACACTTTTTCTTTGGTATGAGACAGAGAAAGAAAGACTAACTATTCCTCTTCTTCATCAAGGAGATTGGTAACTGTGATGGCTACTTCCAAGGCTGGTTTCCCATTCTTCTCCTTTCTGAATGGCAACTTTCATTGGTTTCCCATGATTCTCTGCTGCAGCTTGGATCTTATATGTTCACCGAAGGTCTGCATTATAAAGTCTTGGCTCCATACTAATGCTATTAAAAAGCTTTAAAAAGTGGGTCCTGGTAGCTGGTCCTTAGGACATTGTGCATGTGTTCTGAGGAAAGAATACAGTCACCCACCTGTGTTCACTCTCTCCATTTCCCATGTGAGCCATGATAAACTTTTTATTTCTATTGGTTTATTATTCCAGATATTTCTTCAAGTAACAGAAAGCTGACTTTCACACACTTCACATTGGACTTGGGGTGATATGGGAAACAAAAATCTGGACCACTAGGTTATGAGGAAATAATAGAGAGGGAGACAGAGTGTGCATGGTATAGAATCTGAGAGTTGGGTCCAGATGGAATTTCTGGCTGGAACTTTGAGCTTACTTTCTTTGGGGATGGATGATGTTGTTATATGTGTCAAGTAAAAACCTGGGAGGCATAGGCAGCTGGAACTCTATAAATCCAGGGTCAGACCTGTCTACATAATGAGTTCCAGGTTAGTCACAGCTACCTAGTAAGACCTTGTCTAAAAAGAAGTGCTCAAAAATATTTGGGCAGTCTTGCGTGACAACTGTTGTTGGTTTTCCTCCAGTATAGATTTTCCTCACCTTTTCAGATACCAACCCACACAGAGACCACAGTCACGCACATACAAGACACTTACACATGAACACAAAGAAAGAGAATATACTCAACTCTCATTGAGTTTCTTTATTACATTTCTAAAGAAATCTACAATGACTGCTGTATGACTGCTGGGTGGCTCACCTTTCAGAAAAGCCACCATCCGTCACCATGGAGGGAAAGCACCATGACAGCCATGTGATACAGACTATAGAAGCATATTATGTATATCCCGGCTTCCTGGAAGCCCTCCCTCCATCACTATTATAAAAGTTATCAGGAGCAGTGCTTGACTTTCCTGTTCAAGGACCCCAGCCAACAGCTAGCTGCTGCTTCCAAGTAATTTTCAAAGGTTTGAAATAACAATCTTTGTTTTCACATATATGTTTTTTTCTGCCCATCTCTTTTTATTTGCTAAGTGTATAATAACTCTCTAAATTAAAAACAAAACATGGTTTAAAAGAGAAAAGTGGATTAATCAACTGTGAAGACTGCTAGCAAACACAATAATCATTTAATAGGCTTTGACTCTATCCAACTTTGCAATCACCCTGAAAAGATGTTTATCAGCCCTGTTTGGAGACTAAAAAGCAAACCTCCAGCTCTCCTATGCAATATTTAATAATTGCTCATTATAAGCCTATTGAGTTTCCAAGGAGAGGAGTAAAGCTGAGGGCTTCGGTCATCGAAGCTATCAGACCTGCATGGAAAAGCTGAGATTCCAGGTGATTCGGCAATTACTGTGGAGGCTGTTCTGGACCAGGCTACTCTGCATTGTAGCAAAGACCATCACTCCAGGTTCTGGGGTAAAAATTATTTCTTTAAATTTTCAATAAACCAATATTATTTTGATAGGTTTTAATTTTTATTTTCTCCTTTAAGTCAATTTCACCCAAACCTTCAGTTTTAGAAGCAATAATGTCATGTTTTGGGCTAATGAGAAGAGACCATTGATGGAGATCATCTAGTGATCTAACAAGCCACTCTAGTGTCACTTTGTGACTTGATGTCAACGTCATAAATCTAACAAGTCTTAATCATTAAGAACAATGATTGCTTTGCTGCATGCTTTGCTATAATAGACATTGAAGAAGGCTAAATTGCGTTCCCTGTGTTTCAGGAAGAAGCACATACCATGTTTTAGAAGTATTTTGTAAGATTAATTACTTCTTAGTGAAATCTAAATAAGTGAACATTACACATTCCATTAATTGAATATTTTCTCTGGGTTTGAATAAATAAAATGTTATCAGACTAGGACAGGAATCATAGTCTAGTTCGATGAAGTTGCCAGTAGTCTCCAAAGATTCTTCTTTCTCATTTCTCACATTAAATAATTCTATAAGGGAAATCAGTGTCTCATATGGCAGTTAAACAACCAAGGTTCCACTCAGACAACAAACTACCGTTTTCACTCTTGTTTTGACTTATCCATCATTTTATACATTGTATGTATTTGCTGGGAATTCATATGAGCTATGGCTTCATGAAAAAGATGTTAGAAAGTTTAAATACAAATGTAAATCTATTGTCATCATACAGTGTAATTCAAAATCCCTCTGCAGTTTTATAGCAGTAAGTGTACCCTAAGAATATTCAGTAATAATCCAGTAAAATACTGTGCATGTATTTAATTACATGTAGAAATTTCTAGGTGCTCTGAAGCTATTTGTTCCAAATGAAACAGAGGAAAGCCAGGAAGTTTAAACTAAAAAGGTCCAGGAAGTTCACAAAACACAAGAGTCATAAAGTCGCTACCAAAGCTGTATAACGAGCAAGTACTTGTGTAAAGGGAGACTGTGATGCCACTGCCTGCAAGTCATGCAGGAACTCTGGGTGCTTGAGCTTCATTGATTCAACACCCATGCTGAAGTGGGCATTTTGACCATGGAGCAGCTTTTGACTCAGCCATGTTCCAGGAAGCCACACATCAACCCTGCTCTTGTAGCCTGATACACTCATCAGTTTACCAATCTAGAACTGGGTGTAGTTATACCTTTGGTCTGTCCTGTGTGCCTTATCGGAGGTGAGATATTTGTTTATACAGCCTCAGGGAAAATCACAAGGCACTCAGGTATTCAGATCAGTAGATTGAATGTCTACCCGCAACATGAGTTAGACAGGGGCATGGGATGAGGAGAATTCCAGCACTCTGTAATGTTCCTCAGATAACTAGTTAATTGAAAGAACTTCAGCATGGTGTGTTAATCACTTGGTTTCAGCCAGTGAAAAGAAAAAAAAAAAAAAAGAAAGAAACAATCAAAGTCAAATCAGTCGAAACTAATGCATCCCGTGGACAAGCACATTGACTGACTGCTTCTTTGTACAGACTGCTTTGATAATGCGTCCATTTAGGATTTGAGCTCTTTTCTAGTTTTCCTACTTAACAACCCAGAAAGAACATCGCCTTCACAGTATAATGAATGGAAAGTCACAGAATGGAAGGTTTGAGTGAGCTGGACACACACACACACACACACAAGTCCTTAGCAACAGGGATCTTTTTCCCAGGAATCAAACTGTTTCCTCTCATTCTAAGGCTCAGATGGTCACTTGTGTTGGGAGAAATGGACTCATTCTGCCTTCTCTGTTTCAACAGCACTGAATCCCCAAAAGAAAACCACAAAATGCATGGAAATCTAGGTTGCACTTTCTTTGGGTTGCTGATGTACTTCGGGATGACTTAAACTTCAGAATGAAAAATAAAAATGAATAAATATAGGTATCACGCTCATGATTTGAAAATAATAATACTCCCAGGGGGGAAAATGCATCTTAAAATACAAGCTGAAGAAATTGTTCAGTTGGTGAAGTACTAGCTCAACAAACAGGAGGACCTAAGTTAGAGCTACAAATGCTAATAAAGAACAAACGACAAAAATGGCGTGGTGTTTCACGATTGGGCTTCAGACCTCAGAACAGGGAGACAGATGGATGGGCTTTCTGGCCACCAGCCTAGCCAAAGCAGGAATCCCAGGTCCCATGAAGTGGCCCCGTTTCAAAAACAAAGTGGACAGTGTCTGAGAAATGACAACACAGGTTGTCCACACAGGTATATCTACATATGAAGACACACACACCTTTTGTCAACGCCACCCATGTGTTAAAGGCTTGGCCCCTCATATGATGCTAGAAAATCAGGAAGTAAGTTGTGTACTGAGGCAGTCAAGGACCAAGCCCTCATACATTGTGGCTCTAGTTCTGTCCTATTCCTCTCACCACTTCCTGTCTACCATAAGGTAAGCAGGTTGTTCCACCACATACCCTTTTCCTGGTGTGCTGCTTGTCACAGACTGAAAACAATAAAGCCAAGTGACCACTGACTGAAACTCCAAAACCATCACTCAGTAGGTATGTTTTTCCATATATGTGTGTGTTTACCCTAGTTATTTGTAACAGTAACAGAAAGCTAGCACAATCCTTCAAAGGGCGTAAAAGGGGCTGAGGCTGTGGCTCAGTAGGTAAACACCTTGCTTTGCAAATTTAAGGACCAGAAGTCCAGAAATCGAACACCCCAGTAAAAAGGTGGGTGTGGTGAATCTCACTGAGAAGGGTAAATAGAACAAACATCATGGGTGGATAAGGGGAAGGGGAGTGGATGGAGGTGGATGTGGGGATGTGGATGGAAACAGGAGGGATAGGCTTGGGGGAGGATGAGGAAAAAGTGCTGAGAGAGACAACTGGAATCCTCAGGGGGTGGGAGGTACGGCATCTCTGGGATAAGCCAGAAACCCAGAGCAATGGAAACTCCCAAGAATCAATGATGGTGACCCCATTTAAGACTAGTAATGGGGAATACATAACCTGAACCAGCCATCTCCTATAACTAAGCAAATCTTTCAAAGGAGGGATTGGGACACCAACCTACCCACAAACCTTCAATTTGTCTTGCCTACAAGATATTAAAGGGTAAAGATGAAGCAAAAATTGAGGGAACCAACAACCAATGACTGGTCCAGCTTGAGACTCATGCCACAAGAGGGAGCCCACATGTGACATTGTTAATGATATTCTGCTATACTTGCAGACGGGTGTCTAGCATAACTATCATCAGAGAGGTTTCACCCAGCAACTGATGGAAACAGATGCAGATACCCACAGCCAAACACTAGGCACAACTTGGGGGAGCCTGTGGAAGAATGGGAAGAAAAATTGTAGAAGCCAGGGAGTGTCAAGGACACCACATGAAAATCCACAGAATCAACTATCCTGGGCTCATAGGGGCTCACAGAGACTGAACCACTAACCAGAGAGCACAAATTATACTGACAGAATCCCTCAGCACATATGTAACAGTTGTGCAGCTTGGTTTTCATGTGAACTCCCAAGAGCTGGAGCAGAAATGTTCTCTGACTCTGTTGCCTGCCTTTGAGACCCTTTTCCCCTACTGGGCTGCCTTGTCTAGCCTCAGCAGGAGAAGAGGTGCCCAGTCTTACTGCAACTTGATTTGCCAAGGTTGGTTGACATCCATGGGAGGTCTCCCTTTCTCAGGAGAAAGGGAGAAGGAGTAGATGGAGAGGTAGGAGAGAAGGACTTGGAGGAGAAAAGAGGAAATGTAAGGTTAATTAATTATAAACAACAAAAGACAAAAATATTGATGAGATTTAAAAAAAACTGTGGGCAGGATGGCATGCATCTGAACCCTAGTTATGGGAGTCAAAGCTCCTTGGGGTTTGATATCCAGTTGGTCTTGACACATCAGTGAGCTTCAAGTCCATGGAGACCCTGTCTCAAAACTAGGACAACTAGAAAGAGAGACACCTAATGTCTACCACTGGCCTTCATGCATACATGTGCACATGTGAGTGCATTGCCTGTACACACATGTGCACACACATGCACAAACACATACACAAACACACACACACACACACCACACACTAAGAAAATAAAAGTGTTAAAAGAATACAAATACAAATAACTTTGGGGACACGTGCATTCATCAAACATTCTGTTTCTGAAATGTTCGTAACACTGGCAAATGTATCAGTTTTTTCTTTCTGTTTTTTTTTTTTTTTTTTTCATTGCTGCCACAAAGTGTTGACAAAAGCCACTTTGGGAAGGGGAAAAGTTTACTGTGGCTCAGAACCTAAGGGAATATAAACATGACTTCAGGATTTTATAAGAAGAAGCTTCCATTTAACAGCTCTACAAAGTACGGATGGTTGACCTGAGAAAATAGTGCTTATTTGGGTTTAGATCTACTATTTTTATGGTAATCAGATAATTACCAATCTTTGCTTCCTGTCCCTGATACCACATATTGCTTTCTCCTAGACAATCTGGAAGGCTCAGAGTAAAGGATGCAGCTGTGAAGGCCACCCAAGACACCCACCCAAGACACCCTAAGCCAGGACACCTGCGCCAGCTCTAAGTAGAAGAGAGATGAGAGAGAAAAAATGCTTTGATGTTCCTGAGTCAGTTTTAATCTAAAATTTACAATATTCGGAATTCAGCCAGTCAAAAATGTAAATTGCTCTCAAGTGCACTGATGTCACGTGGTTAGTAGTAGTTAGAGAACTTGTCACTTCGAGGTCTTCTGGAAACAAAACAAGGAAAGTCAGGAGCTCACAGTTCTCAATCATGGATAGCATATTTAACATTCCTAAGACAGAATTCAGTTGTCTGCTTGACACTATGTTGAGAAAATGGAAAATCAGACTTATAGCAACTACAGCCTTTAATTATGCAAGAAGAGTTTTTATGTACAATACTCAAGAGTTTAAAGCAAAAATACATTTAGGATAGAAAGTCTTCCTTTTTTTCCCCAAAACATATTTTTTTTTTCTGGTAGAGGTAAGTCCTTCTGTTTCTAACAACATGTTAAAAAACGATTTATTCTGATCCACAGATTTAGAAGAATCCTTCTAAATACTAGTGACAACTCTGTATCACATGTATCACATGACTCTGCATCACATGACTCATCCAAGGTACACTTTCCTTCTTAAGATCTTGGCTCAGTCATCTCAATGCTAGCCAAGACCTTCCTTGTACCCACTGTACAGCAGGAATCAGCAAGTGAGATCAAAGGTAGACTGCATCACAGCACCAAGCTGTTTTCAAAAAGCTGCATAAAAAAGTGGTATCACTCAGGCTTCTCTTTCCTTTTTCCCCACCCCTCTGTCCATAAGAACAGCTCAGTGACCAGTAGCCTTGTGAGCCTGTGACAGATGCCTGTTTAAGCTAAGTATAAAGCCATTTTGGTGAACTTAAAGGGGAAAACATTTTGTATATGTTTTTAGAGTTCAGTTCAGAGAATGTATCAGAGGAGAGATGGTTGAGAAAACACAGAGCATTCCTGTCTCCTGCCACCCATGAGCACCGTTGAAGAGTCTTTAGGAGTTTCATATTACAAATCCTAGGGATGAGTAGCAATAGATGAGCTCCTTGCTATGAAGTAGAGGTAGATCTTTCCTGGCTCTCTGGGCATTGCTCACCATGGTCTGATTAGTCTCCAGGGAAGGGCCAATCCTCCAGAGGAAGCCAGACAAATGTTATATGAGTTAATTCAGATCTCAAGGTAGCGTTAGAGTAGGAGGAAGGGAGGCCCTTGCTTCAGTGCCTGAACACAAGACACAGGGGGGAGCAGCCTTACCAGGCCACAGAAGATGACAATGCAGCCACTCCTGATGTGATCTGATAGACTAAGATCAGAAGGAAGGAGAGGAGGACCTCCCCTATCAGTGGACTTGGGGAGGGGCATTCGTGAAGAAGGGGAAGGAAAGGTGTGACCGGGAGGAGAGGAGGGAGGGGCTTATGGGGGGGATACAAAGTGAAGAAAGTGTAATTAATAAAATAAAATAAATTAAAAAAAAAAGAATCCCAGAGGGATAGATGAGTGTTAAAGCTACAGCATGCAGAGCCCTGTGTGGGTGAGAATTGCTGTGCTGGCGATTGAGTCAAACCCTCAAAGGCCACCGCAGTGATCTGCCTAAGAAGACAGAACCTTATTTAGCAATGGGATGCACACAGTGCTTTGAGAGGGAGAAAAACAAAAGCCATAATCCATCATTTTAATATGGAATTGTATGGAGCAAGATGAGAGATTCATTTAGCAAGAACAGTGAATGAAGAGCAACATGAGAAGAGTACTGGCTCTACACCAGGAAAAATCCAAAGTAATACCATGTACTTGCTTAATTAGTTTTCCCTCCAAGGCCAGCACTAATATCAGAGGAAGGCATTCACTGAAGCCACTTTGTCAATAGGACCCTGGATCTCTTGATGCTACTTGTTAATGAGCCTAAAAACAAGACAGGGTTGAGGTAGACACCCTTGTCCCTGCTCCTATTGGTAATCTGACTTCTTTTAAAGTATGATGAAGTGTTTGGGGGGGAGGATTTAAAGGCTGAAATCGGGAGCCCTTGCACATGATCCAAACACAACACAGAGATGCAATGGAGACTTGAATGGGCTCAAAAGGGAATAAATACCATCTGAAATGAGATGCAGAAAGACAAGCTGCCCAGCACACTGTGAAAATATGGGTTATAGGTTTGTTTGGTTTGTTTGTTTGTTTTGGGTTTATGCACTTACGTCAAGGATGGAAGAAAAAGTATTTTATTATTTCTGTGATTTGTTTTGTTTTTTTGAGACATGGTTTCTCTTTGTAACATTCGTGGATGTCCTGGACTTGCTTTGTAGATCAGACTGGCCTTGAATTCACAGAGATCCACCTGCCTCTGCCTCTGCCTCTGCCTCTGCCTCTGGAGTGCTGGGATTAAAAGCTTGTACCACCATGCCTGTCCTCTGTGTCCTATTTTTAAGATATTTGCTTTATCCTCACTACATTCAGAAATTTTTAGTCACTTAGGATACACAGATGAACTTTAGTAATGGGCTAAATATCTAAGCTTGGGAGTACATCAGGGTTCCACCAATAACTCAAGAGACAGAAGAAGTCAAAGAGTTGCATTCTGGGCCATCCCTGACCCTACATTTGGTATCCTCTGCAAAACAGAAATTTTCAGCCTAGAAATCATAGCTAAAATAACAGTTTTGAGAAAAAGTACTCTACTTTGAAGCCTTTTGACTTAAGGAAAAGATGTAATGGTGGTTTGAACAGAATAACCCGATCAGGAGTGGCATTATTAGAAGGTATGGCCTTGTTCAAGTAGATGTGGCCTTGTTAGAGGAAGTGTGTCTCTGTGTGGTTGGGTTTTGAGGTATCA
This sequence comes from Psammomys obesus, assembly GCF_907164565.1. Taxonomy (NCBI): domain Eukaryota; kingdom Metazoa; phylum Chordata; class Mammalia; order Rodentia; family Muridae; genus Psammomys; species Psammomys obesus. The sequence continues at coordinate 1,112,068 of NW_026585587.1, forward strand.
TATGCCCAAGCCACGCTCAGTGTGCCTCACAGTCTCCTGCTGCTGCCTATTGCTCAAGATGTAGAAGTTTCAGCTCTTCCAGCACCATGTCAACCTCCATGCCACCATGATTCCCACCATAATGATAATGAACTAAACCTCTGAAACTATAAGCCAGCCTCAATTAAATGTTTTTCTTTATAAGAGTCGTCATGGTCATGGTGTCCCTTCCTAGCAGTGCAAACCCTAACTAAGACAGGTGGGAACCAGTGGCGTGAAATGACAGGACATCAACTCTGGCCAAGAGCCAGCTCCCTCTCAGAAGTACAGATAAAGGAAGAGATGTTCTCCCAAGACAAAGACACCTAAGCTTGCTCTACTCATGTCTACTTAAGACAAACAACCAACTAAAATGAGTACACCCACCATAAAGTGGTGAGAACAGATAGAGAAAAAAGCACCAGAGGACCTAACATAGAGCTTACTAGAGAAATGTGGTTTTTGTTTGTTTGTTGTAAATGCCAGCTGCCACTGTGGTTTATGGCTTGGGCTGTCACAGACTCACAGCTGCTGCTCAGATTAAAATGTCAATACTGCTAGAAGACTCACTGGTACTGGCAAAATGTTTCAGGAGAATACAGAAAAGGGGCAATAAGGAGTTTTACAATCTAGACAATGCTCTATGCTGAGACTATCTGGAGGAGGAGAAAAACATTCTCTATATCTTTAATAGACCAGGAAATGTTAGTGCTGTCACACCTTAGGCTATCACATCCTCAAGCAGCAGGTAGAAGCAATGGCCTAAGAAAGACTGGGCTGGAACTCAGCTTATTTTAGAACCTTAACTAAGTCACTTTGCTCTCCTGAATTGGCCTTCTGCCATCTCTCAGGTAATCTGGCAGAAAGAGCCTTCTCTTATAGACTTCTGTTTACTCCAACTCAGCAGAAAAGAAGACTGGGGAATTTCTGGGCTGTTCCATCCTTTTACAATTATGTGGCTTCCATCAATATTTAAAGAACAATGCATCATACTCTACCTGTCACAGCTGGAGTGATCAGTCTCTTTCACATGGAGACAAGGTGTACATCAATTCTAGTATGAATATGAATGATTTTTGAAGGATCCAGCCCACGCTGACAGATGAGGAGGATCCACTGTCTCCAGGCAGGTGTAAAGCATGGTTCAACTCAGTGTTAACCATAAGAACTTAAAGATTGTAACATAAGCCCTCCTTCTGGTGTTCATTTGTGTGTGTGTGAATAGGTGGACACACTATTTGACTTCTTAATCAACAGGCTTTGGAGTTTTCCTTACTGACCTAAGTAAAAGGACTATTATTCAAACTGCAAACCTTACAGGAGCAAGAGCCATCAAGAACATTCATGGACATACTGAAACAACTAGACAAAGACATCAGCCAGCAACTCTGGCTCTGAAGGGGTAGCCTCAGCAAGGGCTGTTTGAAATCACCTGTACCAGACTTTTCAATATCACGAGGTTCCACAAACTCTAGGTGACCCTGCGACTATTTCTGCCTTTGCCATAGAAAAAGTGCTTTCCCCGGTGGAAGTGTTACTGGGATTCCTGCTACGAGATGCAAGGTTGTTACTGGTCCTACAAGTAGCTGTGATTTACCCAAACGATTGAGCTTGAGCCAAAGGAATGACCTCAACTGGCCAAGTTACCATGGTTTGTCCAAACACCTCTTTTCCAACTATATAAGCAGGATGTCCAACTCATTCAGCAAGCTGACTGGGAGAGCTTCCCCTGTGCTGCCCCCCTGAGTGTCACAACATTAGGTCTAGTACCGTTCTTTCAGGAGTGGTATATGAGCTGGTAATACGAAGAGCGAAGCAACAGAGAGCAGTGGTGGCAGCAGCCACAGAGATAACAATTGGAATGGCAGTGGCCATGGCTTGGCAGCTTAACAGCAGCACAAGAGGCCTGGACACAGGAGGAGTCAACAGCCATCTCAGAGGTGGTCCTGGAAGCTTGTGCCCAGCTTCTAATCACTGGTGTTAGGCCCCTCGTAAATCAACTGTGATGACCCTTGGAACTCAGTAGTCTAGACATGTCTGGAAGACAAATGGGTAAGTCTTGCAAAAGGTGATCTAAAGTTGGTATCAAAAAGTCTCCTGAAGGAAAAGTATCAAGAATGGATTAAGTTAGGTCACACACACGCGCATACTGCAGAGAACAAATCTGATTTCATGAAGTCAAATTTGTCCTCCAGCCAGTCCTCCCATACATTCCCATCAGAATTCCAGACAGAAAGAAGGTAGGGATGTTTTTTTTAAAAAAAAAAAAAAATTACCACCAAAAATAAAATAAAATAAAACACTGTAAACAGTAGAAGAGCCCTTGGAACACATGCAGAAATATGATGACACATGGGAGGAACATCGCCCTGACTTCTTCATGGCCTTGATGTGTGAAAGGATACCAGAGGAGAGCATCTTCAGAATGAAGCACTCAGTGTAATTACTACTAGAAAACAGACATTGAGAGCTTAATGTGGCCCCAGAATTGAAGTGGTCACTACAGGGACAGACGGACAGAACAGGAGTTGGTGAGTAGAAGCCACCCAAGGGAGGATCTCACTTCTGGATTGTCGAAGACAAGATGAGGCATATCAATGCAAACAAAGAAGGAACACACCAGAAAGTAATTAACACACCCTCAGCAGATTACTGAATCATTTGCTCAGCCAAAGATTGGAAGTAGTCTAGTTAACTAACCAACAAACGCATGCATTAAGTGAAGCGCACTACTGAGGATCCGGACTGTAAAGTTAAATGGTATCAAGAGGTAGAACCCCTGCACAGATGTAGCCCACGGCAGCTCAGTCTCCAAGTGGGTTCCCTAGTAAGGGGAACATGGACTGTCTCTGACATGAACTCAGTGGCTGGCCCTTTGATCACCTCCCCCTAATGGGGGAGCAGCCTTACCAGGACACAGAGGAAGACAATGCAGCCAGTCCTAATAAGAGCTAATAGGCTAAAATTAGAGGGAAGGTAAGGAGGAATGCCTCTATCAGTGGACTGGGGAAGAGAGAGAGGAAAGGAAGAGGAGATAAGGGAGGGAGTTATAGCTGGGATACAAAATGAATAAATTGTAATAAATAAAAATTAAAAAAAAGAAAAATAGTATGTTTGCTGAGATATATAAGCCATAGGAGAAAAAAATAAACTTTTTGCAGCTTTGCTCCATCAAAAGAAAAGAGAGAGACAAGAGAAACAGAAATTGCTTAGCCATGTCACTGAAGATAGTAGATAAATTATATTTATTTGTTCACCTATTTAAAACTCATTGCTAAGAACATAAGCATTTATAAGGTTGTTATTAGAGGCAATGTAGCATCAAACAGTTGAGTAGGGTTTCAGGGCATCTCAAAAATAGATTGAACATAACAGAGGTTTAAATAGCATGACATAACAAGATATTACATTTATCCACTGCAGAAAACAAAACAAACACACAAAACAAACAACAGTCTGTTAATAGAGAGTCTAGCCTTTTTGGTGGACATTGCTAAGAAGAACATAGACAAAAGAGAGGTACGTTTCTCAGAGGGCTGTGTACAGAAAACAAAACAAAACAGAAAATGGTAGTGTTATATTTATCCCTGAATAAATCTTAAATGCTGTATGAAGCAGATTTATATGTGCTGTTCTATAGGATTTTTAAAGTTTCCCTTGACAGAAACAGCTTACAAAATCAGAGCATAATCTCATAAATAGGCCACTGGCATTGATGCAGAAAAGCCACAGGCCATGTTCCTGGAGATGAAGATCCCTCACTCTGCCCTGTCCTAGCCACACTCATCTGCCTTTCTATCCTTGCTTTTTCTGTAATTCCTGGAGATCACAACTGCATTAGTACAATTTCATCATTTCAAAAAATGTTTTGTGAGTAAAATTATGTAATGTGTGGTATCTGAGAACCAGCTGTTTTCACCCAGGAAACTCTCTGGGAAGCCTCTGACACCATGTGCGCATAGCTCAGCAATTCCTCCATTGTTTGGACATGCCACAGTTTAACATTTCAACCAGTTTTCAGGCTCTTGTGAATAAAGCCACCATAACAAATGAAAAATGAAAAAACTAGTATTAGTGCTTGATATTAGTCATCATGAGAAAAAACAAAAATAATAGTAATTAAAAAAAAGATTTTACTAATTCTATGGACATTAAAATAGTAACAGTGGGATATTTTGAACATCTGTATGCCAACATATTTCAAAATTTAAACAAAGTGAATAAATCTCTAGAAAAATATAAGCCCAACTAACTCTAGGATATATAAATGAATAATCATGTACATGAAATTCCAAATTTATATTTTAGAGCCTTTTTATAGAAATAAGCCAAATAGTTTTTTGGTAAACATCACCAAAAAGACAAAGAAAAAGCTAGAATCAATGCGATACAAAAAACTTCAGGAAACAAAAACAGACATGGGAGCCACTCTAGCTCTTTTTTTTTTTTTAATCTATATAAGAAACTTGACCAGGACGGTACCAAGGAAAGTAGAGACAATTGTTTTATAAAATACAGATAAACTATCTCAACAACCTTTGCTAACCAAATGTATTAATATAGAAAAGCATAACGAATCACAAACTAGTTTACATTTATTCCTTTTAAGGATGGAAACTATGATAAAAAAAAGAAAATGCCTTAATAAGTATGAAAATCTATTAAAATCAACCCTTATCCAAGGTTTTAAAACTAGCAGACTAAAGTTAGAGATGCATTTCTTATTTAAGACTTACTAATTTTTACCTACCAACAGAGGGCTAGAGGGAGGATAGATTCTGTTCCAAGCTGAGTGGAATTGCTAACCTTATAGTATTTGGGTTGAGCTAAATGTAACTTTGTATCAACCTTCCAAATCTTTCTAAGTAAAAATAGCAAAAATAAATGAAGACGTTTTGACCTAGGCCAGCAGTTTGTCTTTCAACGACAAGGTCTTAAAGAGGGGGGGGGGGCAACAGGAATGAGAAAATAACAAAAATTGGAACGTTGGGACCTGAAGATCTTGTACAAGACAGCATGTTATGCCAATCAACTTTATTAAGAAGTACAACATCTTATATACAGTTTTCAAGGAGAAAAAAAGATGAGACAGAGTCATCAGAAAGCCATCCTACAACCAGACAGGGTTGGCAGGAAGCTAATAGAAAAGTGCATAGGTTAACTCAAGTTTCTCATAAACAAAGCACACAGTAGCCTTTGGGCTGATAACTCCAGTCTCTTCAGGGGGGAAATCTAAGTTCCTAGGAAGTAAAACCTTAATTTCTTTTATGCAGTGGCTCCAGTCTCATATTGGACTTCAGGACTGCACCTGGACAAGGACACAGAACTAGGCTCACTTCATCCTGTCATCTGGGCCTTTGAAAGCCTTAAGGCTTAAGAAAGCCTTCCATCAAACTGGCTCCCAACAATCTATCAGTATATTAGGAGTCTGAGGCTACTGGTGCTTCCTGCCAGCAATTGCCATTTTGTTTTCAATACACTGTTCTAAATAGAGAAAACACTAGCGGTCCAAAGTTGTTGATTGAAACTGTATTATTTACTTTTCTTGCCACTATGACCAAACGCCTGACACACATTTTATAAGAATAAAGGTCTATTTCGCTCACAGTTTTGGAGAATCACAGTACCTCATGCCTAGGAAGGGAGAGCAAAGCATCTAGTCAGCTGTGCCAGGGGAGTGTGGGGCCCACAAGATAGCTATTCAAATGTGTCACAGGAGACTGGACTCAGGATCCCCTTTTGTGCCTTCACCTCCCAGTGCTGGGACTCCTGTCCACCACTATGCCCAACTTGAACTGTATACTTTAGAAACATTTTTACAGTCAGGTATCTTAATGGCATTTGTTTTGATGCTGAAAACAATGAAATGGATTGGAGTATAGTGTTAGATGGTACTGCAAGCTCGAACTTTTGGCCCCTGGAGTCCCATTTAGCCACCAACAGTTGTTTTGCATAATAGATGTTGATAACTGGACATTGTCTCCAATAAGCACTTTCTAACCTCTTTCCTTTTTAAATACTACACGATAGAAAAGTCATTAAATGGAGCATTGTTTTGCCTTTCCCACAGAGCATAGAATATTACTACTCGCACAGAAACCTTTACACCTCATGCTTTTGTGTTTATTTAAAATACACTTCATTTTCACACTCCAATAAAACGTCAATTTACAAGTAACAGTAAACATTTTTGAAAAACATCTATGCTAAAAGGAACCCGCAGGAAATTCTTTGAATGGATTGGATCTTTTGTATAGCTCTGAAGTGTTAGACAGTTTGGATGAAAATAAAGGAAAGCTCAAGTGAAAGTCTCCATCTTTCCTTGCTGCTAAAAAAAGAAAAAAGGAATTCTGAAAACCCAGTGTTCCACATCCGCCTTTCTCTTTCAAATATGAGAAATTTGCCCTTCAAATATGAGAAAGCGTGCCCTACCTGACACCAGAATTTAAAAGACAATGGCGTGTCCACTCTTTCAGAATGGGTACCAGGTCAAAAGGGGACAATTTTCAGCCCTCACTGTTTAAGAAATGAAATGGGGAAAAAAAATGCTAATCACAAAAAGAAAATAGGAGTTTGCTTTCAGAAGAGGATAACAAGAGAGAAAATAATAGAAGGTGTTTGCCATATTTCAATGATTCCAAGTCCTCATGAGTTATAATTATTCTGTTCTCGCGTAACAAGAGCTTTGAACCACCGGAAAAGCACCAGCACACAAAGGGATCAGAATCAGGCTCTATTGCCTCCTAGTGGTGACACGTTATTCACCATGTCTAAGACTCAACTCTGAGAAATAATGGGTCAAAGAAAATGTCCGTTTCCTCCTCAGTCCGTGTGAAGGTTCAATACAACTATATCATGAAACACTTAGCATCTAAATATCAAACACGTTCTATGAGTTTTATTGAAATCACTTGAAGCAACTACAAAGCCTTTGTCCTTCAGTTAATAGAGACACAGGACTCAGGCATAAATAATTGTACCTCAAATCTAACACAATATGGAACTGATGGTTAAAATAAGGGTCACTAGATTTTTTTTTCTTTTTCTTCTTTTTATGTGTGACGTATGTGCATGTGTGTATACATGTTTCTATGTGTGTTTCGTGGTGCGTATGTGTGTGCGGGCACACTCGCACGCTTGTCAGAGACAGATTAAGGCAATCTTCAGAGGCTCTTCGACATTACTCTTTTGAGGCAAGGTCTATTAATCAAACCCAGAGGTCCTTGATACTGCTAGTCTCACTAGCCAACTTGCATCAGGGATGGCCTGTCTCCACCATCTGTGGCCAGGGTCCACGCCCACCCCACATTTATGTGAATTACATAGATCGAAATTCCAGTCCTCCACACAGCATTTAATTGCTGAGCCATCTCCCAAGCCCTGAGAGTTTACTTTAACATTCTGTCCCCAGCTCTAGGGGACAGAATTAATTTTAATTCTCCATTTCCACCCATTCCATAAGGAATTCTATTCCTGTTCTTTTCCTTTGAATTGAAAAGTTCTCATTGATCCCATGAGCATAAAATGCTTCTGTCATTAGCGCACATCTCAACGGGTTTTCACAAACTGAGCACATCCACGTGAGCAAAATCCACACTGGTTTTGCCATCAGTCAATGATTTGAAAAATCACTCAGGTTCACACACCTAGTATTCAGACCCTCCATTTTCCATTTCTGCTTCTAAGGAGGATGATCTGCTTGGCTCTCCTGCACAGTCTGGGTTCGTCTGTCCCTGAGGTGAAAGTTAAAAGTAGCACACACACATTTGTTACAGAGCAGAATGTGGGGACAGAAAGGCACAGTGGATGCTGGCTTTCTCTGCAGCCTCCTCTCTGTGATTTCCACAACTCTGAACCTTCCTAAATTCCATCCAGTGTTTCGTGTACTTGCTGCTGGTTACCTGCATACAGGCATTTCCTAAGACCCTGTCAGGACCCCAGCTCTCCTCTCTTCACACCTTTTCATTCAATCCCACTGAATCCCCCACAGGTAGTTTCATCCATTCATGTCAATGGCATGATCCAAGCCACTAGAGGAGGGGCTTATCTTTCTTGCCAAAGCCTTCTTACACTGTACTTCCTGTTTTGTTTATGTCTCCAAGTCACTCTCGTAAGGAATCTTGAGGTGGTCAGATTTCCCTGGCCTATTTGCCCAGTCTCATTAATTCCAGCACGGCTGTGGCCTTGCCAGATGGCGACTGTCCAAGTGTTGCTGGCCCTACATGGGATGCAGCATGAGAGAGAAGCTCATGAACCTAGACATGAGACCTCTTTCCAGAGGCTTCGCTGCAAAATAGCTGCACACAAATTACTCGGTGGTTGCCTTATTTGCACTCTGTATCTCCAGGTCCATCGAACCAGTATTTCCCATCTAACTCTCTGCCTGTTACACAGTCGCTAAAATGGCGCATATCCTTCGGGGAAGATTAAATTCCTTCTCTGATCCTCACAATGAGAATAAGTTATTTCTTCACTTCAGAGCCAACGACTCTTAAAACATACATAAATAAGAACTTAAAAACTAAAACCACTCTGTGCCAGGCATTCTAACAGGCGTTTTACACACCATGATTCATTTCATCCTTGTTAATGTAATCTCCATGGCAACGTTATATTTTGGAGATGTATGGGCAAGTTCTGACTAAGTGATTCATCTCAGGTCTTTACGGCTCCATAGAAGCCAGGATCCAAATCCAGCGGTCTGCAATTTCAGTGTCAATTTTTTAATGTTTTGCTAAATAATTTATATAGTTAGATATTTACAGGTTTCTTCCGCAGAATGCTATAGGCTTTTAGGAGAATATGTCCACACTCCTATCCCTGCAAATATACACATGCCTATATCATACACACTAGATACAGCACCTACGCGCACACATCCGTGTGTTTGCACACATATATATATACACCGACTTATGTGACTTGCACAACAATTTGTCAGTGAATAAAGGTAGCGAGTACACACAGGCAAACTAAGATTCCTTGAAAATGTACTGCAGATCATTTTATAATTATTAGTACAAGAAAAAGCAACTATGTTGCTGTTCTTGTGAAACTTCCAAGCACAGACAACAACATGACGTCAGTGGCAGAATTTAGCAGTCTAGAAGAAGCTCACCAGTGAGGCAACAATAAATTTAGTGTAACCAAAAAGAATCCAGCCCAGAAAGGGCCCATCCTCAACTGTTTAGCTCTGACCACTTGCCAGGTGATTGCAGCCTGGAGGATAATCTTTGGCAGATGATATTGCTCCATCAAACCCACATCTTTCTCCCTAAAGAGGTCATCAGCACTTCTGGCTTCCGTGGCCATTAAGATGCCGTTCGGTTCCTGCTTCTAGCCAGGACTGCTCAGGTCCTTTCATCTCCCTGGGATTCTACAAACCACAGAAGACCCCTACGACATGCTTTCCATAGACATTTTTCTGCTTACACCAATCCAAATCAGACTGTGGCTTAAAGTTAAGAACCCCATAGCCTCCAATTCAGGCTGATCAACAAACAGCTGCCTGACCTTCATACTTCTGTTTATATTCATATTCTACTATTTCTATCTATCCGCTCAGTCCTGGAGGGTGTATATCTAGGCAATAAACACACAATAATAAAAATGATCTTAATCCTCAGGGAATTTATAATTTGTTGTAGGAAACAAACAGGTACAATATATGTGATCTAGATAAGGAAGAGCATTGGAACCAGTTAACAGTCAATAACTTCCTTTCCAAAACATTTTCAAGTAGTCAAACTGAAGAGGAGACTCCACTGCCCTCCAAATGACCAACAATTAATCCAGAGTCAATGATAAATATTACCTAATGTTAATATAGTGGGAGTTTTTCTATTTGTTATACTGGAGCCTAAGGAAAAAAAATTGCCCAAATAGCCTGATGGTATTAGGCTGATGGTATCAGACAATCATGGGCTAGAAGGAGGCATAGAAACAAATGTGCTTTAGAAACAGCATAAAAAACAAAGCTAAAAAAAAAAAATCACAGTTAAAACACACAAAAAATGAGGGTAAACAATTCTATAAAAAAAATCTCAGAAGAAGTTGGAGAAAAAGAGGTCAGACAAGATCTTTTTGTTCCTCAAACTCTGGAGTACTAATTTACCTTGTTGGCCACCAGCATGAGTGTGAGTAGGTGTTGCTCTCCAGTCTTTCAAAAAGTATCATGAATTTATCACACATATTGTGCAACTAGTGCATGATCTTAGTGAATAAAGAAATGAGTCACTTAGCAATGAAAAAAATCAAATAATTGCAGTGTTATTTTACCTTTTCTCTAGAAAGTTAATAACTTTGATGTCTGCCAATTTAGAACAGAAATATTTAAAAACAAAAGAATCCAATGCAGAGTGCTCTCTTTAAAAACCAGCTAGATGTATCAACAAAAGGGAAGAGAGCATTGTCTCAGCTGTCACTTTGTTGTTTTATTCCCTTCCTGTTCTCATGCAGAAACAGAATGAATACTTAAATGCAATGGTAATGATTGCAAACTCCAGAGTTTCCACTAATGCTTTGAATAGGCTTTCTTTCTTTCTTTCTTTTTTATTTTTTATTTTTTATTTTTTTTGTAGAACAGCACAAAAAGTGAGCCACAAGCTAGATGATATAATTAGTGTATCAGAGATGAAATACTCTGCTCAATGACTTTAAATACCTTGCACTAAAAAGTCTGAGTGTTGTTATCACGTACCAAAACTGCATGCATTGAAACTTGGTTCCCCGGTGATGTCATTATTAGACAGTGGTGAGAATTCTAGGAGGTGGGACCTAGTCCAAGTATGTAAGTCATTAGGGTGTGCTCTGGCTTTGCATGATAGAGTCTCCCCATTTCTTCATTTAGGCCACCACAAGATGAACAGCTCTGCCTAGCCAACCCTTCCCATCACATTCTTCCTTACCATGTCTCCAAAACAACAGAATCAAAGGGTCATGACTAAAACCGCTCCAAGTATAAGCCAAAACGATCGTGTCCTTCTTTCTGTGTTAATATATTTCAGCTATAAGAAGGGCGACACAAATGTCTGCCTATCAGAACTACCGAGTTTAAAATATTGTACAGGAAAATATACCATCGCATATACTTGTAATATTACACATAGCAGTATACAAGCAGTACCCTGATACTCAGTTGCAGTCAGTAGTCATTTTGTTGTATGACTTACAGAAAAATTTTTGAATTAGTAGTAAGATCTGAAAGTCATTTCAGCCATTACTTTCAAGTTATTTTCTGATTCTTAAATTAGTAGCCAATGGAGAAAACCAATCAGTATTTGTAGTATCTTGACAGTTGCCATTCCTAACTTTGAAGAAGTCTATACTATTATAGAAGTCCAAGTGATGACAGAGTAAAGGGACAAGAACTCCCTCTCTGGATGCAGGAAAATCGACAACCACTAACCTGGATGCACAAAACATGACCAACCCCAATGAAGATGGTATCCTTCCTTTCTCCCTGGGTAATGCTGGCTTCCCATTGCTGTCAGTAACCAAGAAACTTCTTACCTCGTCTTCCAAAGCCATGCTTCATGGAACTCCCATCGTGTGTTCCACTTCATTCCGTGCCACTCTTCTTTTATCTCTACTCTCTTAGTTAGGGTTTCTACTGTTGCAATGAACCACCATGACCAAAAAGCAAGTTGGGGAGAAACTTGCTTTTTGGCTTACGCTTCTATATATGGCTGTTCATCATCAAAAGCAGTGAGGGAAAGAACTCTAACAGGGCAGGAACCTAGAGGCAGAGCTAATGCAAAAGCCATAAAGAGCTTACTGGCTTGCTTCCCATGGCTCAGCCTACTTTTGTATAGAACCTAGGACCACCAGCCCAGGAATGGAATCACCTACAATAGGCTGGGTCCTCCCACATCAGTAACTAATTATGAAAATGCCTTTTAGTCAGATCTTATGGAGGCATTTTCTCCCTTAAGATTCCTTCCTTTCACATTTCACTAGTTTGTGTGTCAATGATACAAGGCTAGCCAGAAGACTTACCTTGCTTCTTTTGCTTCCCTGATCGAGCTGGTCAACCCAACCCAAATTCCTCTCTTAGGCATGTGGCTCACTGTCACTGTCTGGAACTCCCTTCATGCTCACCCCTGCATGTCATTCTAATGTCACACTTAACCTAACAATCCAGGCACTTTACATGGCTCAACCTGAATCCTAGCTATAGCATTTAATGTCTTGAATGACTTTCTTCCCTTGCCTTCCCTCATTTTCCTCGTATTTTCTTGCTTTCTTTTCGCTTCTAAAGATCAAGAATCATCATGAGTTCTTTGCTCACAACTATGCAAGAATCAGAACAATTTAAAAATGTGTGTATAGGGGCAGAAGAGATGGCTCAGCAGTTAAGATCATATACTGTCTTTGCAGAGGGCCAGAGTTTGGTTTCTAGAACCTGTTTTGAGCAGTTCACAGCTGCCTGGAACTCCAGTTCCAGGGGATCTGATGCCCTCTTCTGGAACCCATTGGTGCTGGTACCACCACTCACACATGCACATACCCACACACAGACATACACGTACACACATACTTTAAAATAAAAATAAATATTTATTAATACTCATTTAAAAAAATAAAATAAATAAAATTAAAAATTAAAAAATTAATTAAAAAAATTTTTAAAAGACTTATTAAAATGTATAGTTTACAAACAGATGCCCTTGAAATAGCTACCAAGTCTTATTAGTCATTCAATGAATATTTACTAAGCACCTACATTTTCAAGGCACTGGACTGTGAGACAAACAAGGTTTCCTCCTGTCTTTGAGCTGCCTGTCAATAGCTCAGGGCAACACAGAGCAAACCAGTGCCTGAACAGATAAGAACCCTGCAGGCTATGACAACCACTGGGAATGAAATTAAAAAGGTAATATCAAAGGGAGTTAGGATGCCTTGCTCAAAATGGTTCATTAGCCAAAGCACCAAATAAGAAATTGACATTTCCAGTTGAAAACGCTACAGATATTCATTTCCTTTATTCCGTGAGGCCTTGGACATATTCAGAAGCAGCCATCCATAGACAACAAACAAATGGAAAGTTCACTAAGCTACTGACACTGGAAGGGAACAATGGTTCAATCAATGCTCAGGATTATGATGAAGACTAATACATTTTGCTCTCTTTGTGTTGGAGAGAATCAAAACCCTTTTCTGTCTTCTTTTGTCATTTAAAAGAAGAGGAGGAGAAGGAAGAAGAAGGAGGAGGAGAAGAAGACGAAGATGATGAAGAAGAAGAAGAAGAAGAAGAAGAAGAAGAAGAAGAAGAAGAAGAAGGAGAAGAAGGAGAAGAAGAACAAGAACAAGAACAAGAAATTCTTTCAGTGAGCAGACAGTGCAATCCTTCTGTTTTGGCTTCCGTCCTAAGTCATGCACCTGAATTGTGGTGCCCATGGTTCAGAAGACATTGTGGAACTCAATTGGGACTCTAACTGAAAAAGACAAATGAAAAGAAAAAAGAAAAGAAAGAAAGAAAATGGGTCTGACTCAGCCCACGATGCTGTTATCCTGTGTGCATTCTACCCACCAGAGTGGCCTTCCTGCCAGCTCTGCCTCAGATCTGTTTTTCCAGTGACAAGAGGCACCTCCCTGAGTTTCTCTAATTTAACTTTCTCAGCTCTGTCGCTCTGCAGTTACAGCCACCATCACAAAAAAGTAGTTCCACAAAATCAGAAACAAGGTTTCCAACCTTGGCAATACAAAACCTGTTGAAGAACCAATCATTTTTATCTCTATGAATTCTAGATAAGCCCTCTATCACTGAGCTTTAGCCCTAGCCCTACTGTTACTTTTTGCGTTTGTGTTAAATTTCTTAAGCTGACTTTGAACCCATTCTGTAGCTCAGACAGACCTTGAACTTGGGATCCTCCTGCCTCAGGCTCCTGAGCAGTCAAGTTACTTCATGTTCTTTTGAATCTGCCTCTGTGGACTGGCAAACAATAGTGTGAAACCTTGAGAGATTAAAAAACTGAAGCTAACAGAGAGTGGCTGGGGTGAAGAGACTTCTTGTTCATTTTAAGCTCTTATCTGATGCACAGAGGATAAACAGAGGCCACTGTAGGCCAGGAGAGTCTGAATCCTGAGGCAGACACCTTGCCTATGCTATCTCCATGCATAGGATCTCTTTTCTCTGGGTGAGGGGGTCCGAATGGATGGTGGTCGATTCTGGGCAGCTTCTTGGTAGTGAGTCTCTACCTTTCTCTGCCATGAATTATAGTGCCAATCCGAAGAGAGGTTTTTTAAAATGTCGACTGTGGGCATATTCAAGGAACTGTCTACCCTGAACACTGAACAGTGATGTGACAGGCTGGGGCTCATGGGTGACATGCATGCTTTTCTGGGTGAAAGAGTACAAAGTCTAGAGGGACACAGAGTACACATTCCATGGTGAAAGTTTAACAAGATATTTAATGACTCAAACCTACTCTCAAGATGAAAACAAAAGTGTGATTGGCCATCGTTACAAATAAGGCTTAGGACTTTCACTGACTGTCTGTATCAGCAGCAGTCACAAGAGTGACGGTGATGACAGCAAGCATTTGTTGAGCATCAGCGGCATCCTGGGTCTCATTCTAATCATTTGAAATGTGTTTTTGCTTGTTTCACTTTGTTTGGCTTCAATTTACTTTGTCTGACACAGGGTCTCACCAGATAATTTAGGCCGATCTCAAGCTGGTAATTCTCCCGCCTCTACCTGCTGACATCTATCGTGGGGGCTACCACGATGTTCCATCCACTTGCTTAAATGTATTATTAACTCATAGTCTTCAGAGACTCATGAAGCACATTATTGGCAGCCATATTCAATAAGTGAAGAAGTGAGGGTACATAGACTTAACGAAATGAACTAATGGGATATGTTTGTCAAAATTATTAACGTGACCTTAGCTACTGCTTAAGAATAGTGAACAAGACAGTAATAAAAGAACAAAACACAGAGTAGGCCATCTCTCATTTGTTCACATCAGACTGGACTGAGGTGTTCATGCTCTTTGTTTTGGGCAAAATAAAGCCCGAGGGAAGCAGCTTGGAAAGCAAGGGCCGCATCATTTTTAGAGAAGTAGTAAAAGGGAAAAATGGTGGGCTTGGGCTACGGAAGAAAGAGAGGAAGGACAGACAGTGTGTGCCAGTTGGAGGGGAGTTCAGAGTATCAGAGGAATCAGAACAAGGCACACTGTGCCTTCATTTTGCACTGACCTGCATGAATTATATAGCCAATCCTGCGGTGCTGCACAAGGCTGAATCTGGTATAAGGAAGTAAAGGAAACCAGGACCCCAAGAAGCACGCTTCTGGTTATCAGGGAGATGGCTGAAGCAGAATTTTATCACACAGACCTTGTTTCTGAGACTCCAAGAGTCTCACACTTCCCTGTTCACCAGCACTGTCCTGGCTACATTTTGTCTTAACAAATGACCCACCCTGAAACATAAGCAATCGATGTCACAGGACAGCATCGTGGACATGGTCCACATTGTCAATACTTCTCTCTAATGTTCTGGGAGCCACAGCTCTATTTATATGGTGATTCTCGCTTTTCTTTTCCTGAAGCCCGTGAAAATCAGTCACCAGGAAAATCGGATCATCTGTGAGCTGGTGGCTTTAGTGCCGTGGTTACTGCTGCTGCTGGACTTGATGAGTACCCTCAGTTATCACCAGCCTGCTGGTGAGATGTACCTGAGAATAACCTTCAAACAAATGTGTTGCTTTCTGCAGAGATGGTGCTGATTCAGAATACATTTGGGGTGTTGTGTCATTTATCTATTAAAATGTTTCCAAAGGCTGAGGACTCATTGACAGATAATGTCTTGTTTACAAGCTTGTCCTTGGGTATCAGACTCAGCAGCGGCGAAGCATCCGAAACACCTTCTGCTCCAATCACGGCTTGATGCTCATTGCATACAAATCAGAGAAAATTCTGAATGCAGATCATTTTTAATCTTGGCTGAATCCGGCTGACAGAACTGACAGAAACACAAAGCAGACAGGACAGGAGAGTCAGCCATAAGAAGGAAGCCTTGTCAGAACCGTTCAGCATCCCACCTTCCTTCCTGGATCAGCATCCCTAAGCATCACTTTGGCGTCTTCAGGTATCCTTCTCATTTGTCTTATTTTGTTTTAGTTGTTATTAGTGAGACAGGGGCTCATACACTCAAGCCTAGCCCCACATTTGCTCTCGTGGCTGAAGATGACCTTGAACTTCTGATCCTCCCTCCATCTCCAGAGCACTATGATTGCAGACATGTACCACTACACCTGCCTGGGGATCAAATCAGGGGCTTGATCCACTTTAGGCAAACACTGTAACAGCTGAAGAGCATTCCTACTCCCTACACATTCTTTTTTGTTCTAGACTTTTAAACGTTGCCAAAAAAAATTGCAATATGTATTCTTGAGAAGATGTTTTAAACTCATACATGAAAATGGAAAAATTGCATGTGTTATCAAAGCACCATGTGATGTTTTGAAATATATATTGCATAATGCTCAAATAAAGTTATATCTCAACTATTTGCCACTTCTCTATGGTGGAAACTCTAAAGGCCCATCCCTCTAAAATGTATAACATATTATTATTTCTAGTCATCCTACTGTGCACAATAGAATTTCTTGCACCTATCTAACCACGATTAGAATCACTTGATCAATGTCTCCCCGATCCCTTCCCTAACCTAAACCTCTACAGACTTTAATCTCTATTATTCTACTCCAAACTTCTAAAGGACCAGCTTGGGAGGATTCCACAGTTGTCTGTGCCTGGCTTATTTCACTAAAGTAAGGGCTGTGGGCTCCATCCATGTTGCCATGAATGTCAGGCTGTTTTTATAACTGAAAAACTACTCCATCATATGTATGTACCACAGTTCCTTTATCACTGCACCAGCTGGTAGACACTTACCCCCGTGTCTTAGCTGTGTGAATAGGGTCGTAACCAACAGGGATGCAAACTCGTCTCTTCAACATACATTTCTTTCCCTTTCATATATTCAGTGGTAGAATTTTTGGATATTCCTTAATATTATGAGGGACTTTCATGCTGCTGTCTACATGGCTAAACCTTTGATACATATTCTTACAACACTTAGAACATAATATTATGGTTATTTGATATAAAAGCAGCTCACACCACCGTCCATCTATAGATTACCCAACCTTGTTACTATTGTCTAACATTTGTTTCTGCCTGGGCTATAAAATATACAATGTATTAACTTAAGTATGAACATTCATCTGATTTTTAAAAACTTCAAATAAAGAAAATATCTTTAAGGAAAGGGGCCATAGAGAAGGCATGAGAGAGAACATGGAGTAAACATGACCGAGTGATTATATTTAGGTATGAATGTGCCACTATGTCCATTATTTTCAGCGATTAATATTTGGCATTTTAAAACTGCGTTCAGTAAATAATAAAAAATATTAAACTATATTCTAACAGTGTCCTTTGTTTGCCTTCTATCCCCTGTAGAGTTCTTTTCATATGGTGGAATTACCCTTCAGGCGGGACTCCATTAGAGCATTTCTAGTACTACAGAGCTAACTCCTCTGTGTTCAGTCCTCTGGAAGTGTTCCTTAGTAGCCTTCCTTTAGAGAACCGTGTTATCATTTTTAATATGGAACTTAAGGTTGACAGAGTGTGCTTTCACCATGAGAAAGATTCCGTCATTCCATTGTCAGCTACCTGCACATTCTGATCCAACAGATAAGAAGGTAAAGATGTTTCTCTACCTTTTGACTGACCGGGAGATTTCCTTTTAGCCTTTGGACTGTACAAATATACCCAGGAGTGTTTCATTAAAAAGAAAGAACTATTTATTGACTATAATCTTTAATTCGGACATTTCTGCTTTAGACCAATTTCTGGACATTTCTAAGATTCTTCAAATTTTGTTTCAGCATCCTTCTTCTCCATGTCCAGGATTACATTAATAGTGTGTTTGTTTTATTTGTGACTCATTTTAGATTTCTATAAACTTTCCACCAAATATCTTTCATCTAGAAAAATTTCTAAAATTTCAGCTATTATATATTTCCCTTACTTTTATCTCCATTTATTTAAAATATTTTAAACCTTTTTCTTATTTTCTTGAAATTCCCTTCATTTACTCATTATTTGTCTTTTCTTACAGACTTTATGTGTGTCTGATAGCTAATTTAAACCACTTGTTGGACAGTTGCAACAAAAATATTGTATGTGCCTCTAATTTGTTTTCCTTTAGCCTTCCTTGATTGTGACCAGTAATTTTGACCTGCTCTGATCAAAATAACTATGCATTATATGGCAATATAATTGGGTGATTGAATATAAAATGTCATTCAAAGATTATTGAGCCCTGTGTTAGTAGACAGCTAAACTATTTACAAGCAATGTTTAGCATATTCAGACCTTATACCATGTATTATGAGGCTATGCCTAACTTGGTGACCTCTCTTAAGATTAGGGGAAATTAACCAGTTGTAAACACAGGTCATATCTTTCATTAAGTGCTAACCATACAAGGCTCAAACCTCTTACATCTCACCTGATAGATGAGCTTTTAAATCCCTTCTAGAACAAGTAGACCCACCCCAATTGTAAGATTATTAAAATCTCTCCAGTTGATGCCCACTTATTTTCAAGAATAAATTGTCATATGATTTATTAAGATAGAGCTCAGGGAAGCCAGCATAAGAGAAACAGAATTCAGCAAATATCTGAACTTCATCTCTATGTAAGTTTGCTTGAGAGGAAAAGATTCAATATTAATAAATATATGCATGAGGATTTGGAATTAAAATAATAAAGAACTATACTAGGGGCTGGAGAGATGGCTCGGAGGTTAAGAGCACTGACTGTTCTTCCAAAGGTCCTGAGTTCAATTCCCAGTGACCACATGGTGGCTCACAACCATCTATAATGAGATCTGGTTTCCTCTTCTGGTATGCAGGTGAACATGCAGGCAGGACACTGTATAAATAATAAATAAATAAATCTTTTAAAAATTATTTGAAGAAAAGAACTACACTAATTAAATGGTGTAGCACATCTCATGTAAGGAATAAGAACTTTATTACATATCAAAAGTAAAAAAAGGAAGCAACGTCCAGCTCAATCTCATAAATTCAAAATTTGATAATGCATTACCATGATTAAGTCTGTACATGGTGCTCATATCACCTTTAATCCAGTTGGGTTTTAGAAACATGTCCCCCACTAACTAAAAAATACCCTCTCATTAGCAATTATATTTGTAGGATGGAGGATGTAGTTTTCTGAGGACAGTCTTTTCAGTGAAGGACACATAATATATACCATGCCCTTATCCTAGGTTTATTCTTTTTTCATCCTGTCAGACATGTGTGCCCCAAGCCTTGCTGTGCAGCCACAAATCACCAGTCCACATTGTTCATCTTCTGATTAAGGCAACTGATTTCAGGAGGAGGAGTGGCCTAAACATAGAGAAAGAGGCATGATCCTGGGAATTCAGATTAAACCATTTCTAAGGCAAAGTTTTTGCAGAGGCAGATGATAGAGTAGGGGCTTAAAACTGGTGTGACCATCTGATCACCCTTAAAAACTAATAATGGGGGACTAGAGAGACAGCTCGGTGAATAAGAGACTGCACTACTCTTGCAAAGACCCAAGTTTGGTTCCCAGTACCCATGCAGGGTGGCTCACAGTCACTTGTAACTCTGGCTCCAGGGATGCAATGCTTCTTGTCCCCAAGGACACCTGTACTCCTCTTTGAAGAAAGAATGAAAACTGATGGTGAGAGCTACAGGGCAGTCTCCTGACAACTGCATTTCAACCTGAATCCAGCAATCCTGGTGGCTACTCCTAAGCTTGCAGTTACTATTTGACAGCATAATTACTCTCAATCGCCCATGAGACATTTCACTAAGGTGGAATTACAGAATGAGTATTTGTGACCCCAAAATTCCTATGCTGCGGTCATTACCCCCATGGTGGCTACAGTGGGAAGGAAGGCTATAAGGGAGTAATTAAGGATAAACGAAGTCAGAGGGCAAAGCCCAGGTCCCATAAGACTGGTGGCCTAATAAGGAGACACTCCAGAGAGCTTGAGCTGTCTTTGCTTTTCCACAGGCAGGAAGAGAGGCCATGTGAGGACAGGGACAGAGCAGGAAGGCAGCCCTCACCAGAAAAATGCACATTCTGGCTTGTTGATCACGGGCTTCCTGCCTCTGAAATGGTGAGAAAATAAACGCCTGCTGTTAAGCAGTGGGATTTTCTTTGCAGTAGCTCCAGCAGCAAAGTAAAGTTTGGGTCATTCAAAACTATGAGTCCTAAACAATCCAGGAAGTGAGGTTCAAAGAGAGATGGCCATTATGACCTTGTCACACCAGTTCACTCTGCCAGCACCCTTCCCTTCAATTAAATCCCAAATGATTCCCTTGTAACAGGGACAGCAAGGGACTCCACTGAAATGGAAAATACACATTGCCAACAAAGGCCTTTCACAGGCGCTCTCTAAATTTTCATTTTTACCTTTTCAAATGTTCCTCTGCGAAAATAAAGGTTTCAGTTAAACCTAAAAGGCTGAGCAATCACATGACTGGCACCAATTACTCATTTAACCATGCATGCATTAAGCTTAAAATAACTACCTTTTGCTCAATCTAGACCCATATCAGACAAGGCCATTCAAGACCATTTAAAGTAGGAACAAGAAAGCTAACAGCAAAAATGGCAATGGGCAGGGCTCCACAACAGAATACACTTTCAGGCAGTTTTCAAATGCCCAGGGTCCCAATTAGCATCCTAGTTATCTAACTCAAGTTTTGACAGCATTAGAGCATAGGGTGGTGTTCCAATGAAGGGGAGAGGGGAGCTCTTTTAAGAAAGGGGAAGCCTCTGTGGAAAAGGTTTTACTTTTTTGTTTTTGTTTTTTTTTCTAACCCATCTGAGCATTGGAAACTGCCAGGGAGGCCCATGGGCACTTGGTAGAGCTTTTACCATACACCCAAATACCTTGAGGGAGGGAGGAAGTGAAAATGAAGAAAAGAAGAAAAGAATAAATTGTAAAAACAAATTTTTGCCTGGAAAACCATGCCACACATTGTTATTTGCTTGGTCTGCAATGGATTTTTGTTTTGTTTTGTTTTTCTTTTTATAGTGATGGATATAAAAGATTGTCAGTCAAAGGTGCTCAGTGATAACTTTCATGCCTACACCATCTTAATGTGAATATACCAGGTTAGAGTTACTTCTTCTGGGCAGGAGTCACTTCCTTTCAAAACACTTACTCACAGAGTTAAACTCTAGAGTTATACAAATTTGTTTGGATATGTGTTTGAGTATCACACTGAAACATGGTCTTTAAAAATGAGCAGCATAGCAGAATGAAGCTGACCGCATAGCAGTTAGGCGATAAAATACAGATGACTGAAAGACTAAATGTGGTTCTTATTTACAATGGAGTTGGAGATTAACCAGCATTCTGGGTGTGGAATTTAAAGGCTTCCTGTGGTATCACACACAGCAGATGAAAGGAGCATGGATTGTCGTAGAAACAGCAATTTCATTTCTTTACAATGAAGCTCAAAGCAGGCATCTTTCAACCTTCTTTGGGTCATGACTCAAATTAATGGTTTTGAGATTTAACTAAAATTAAAAATAAAACAGAAAGGACTTTTTTCACAATTTAATTTCTTTTTTATATTCACTAAGCTTTTTAAGTAGAGCTATGTGATGAATAAAGGTATATATAGTACAGGAAGGGCTAGCAAAAGGATGCTTCCCTTTCTGTTTGAAACATTTGGACCTCACTTACCCTCCTGCCTCTGCTTTTCAGCAACAAAGTAAAGATGGAGGAGGTGACTGAGTTATACTGTGCCATTGACAGCTGATTGTTGCTGATGGGTACTGGTCCTAAATCGAGGGTTCTCAGAACTCTTCATAGGGAGCCACCATCTGGCCTTCCCAAACTGTCACTCAAAATAGATGCCTCCCGAAAGGCTACATCTGCAGGGTCATCAGCTGTCTGGTCGGACTTAAATTACTCTCAACAGGAATTGAGTACTAGAAACCAAGCCAAATACCTGGGGCTAATGAGGTCGTGGATCTTAGAGAAGAACATGCTACTGTCATTCTACAAGACCAGCAAAATCCCCAAATGCATTCTGAAACTTATCGTTATACCCTTAAGTAAGTAGAGCTCCGGCCCTGCATCAAATAACTTTCTCCTTGCAGTAAACATAGACCATTGCAGAAAACCACAATTCCTCATAATGCAAAAAACAACTGATTATGGGGATCCAAGCCACAGTGGATACAACTACAGCACAGCCTCTGCACCTAAGGTGTAAGAAACATTGAAGAAGAGGAAGCAGAAAGATTACTAGAAGCGGAGGACATCTACTGTGAGATTGTGCCTTCTAGAAATAACAGAAAGCTACACCTGTGATACCTCAACCATATGGCTATCTAAATAAGACCTGAACAACACCAACACCAACATCAAAATGTATGCTAATGCAGTATGGAAGAGGAAAATCTTGTGGAATTTTATCCTCATACCAAAAAATCTATAGGCAACTAATGACTGCTGAAAGAGGGAGAACTATTTTCTCCAAAGAGATAGTTTTTACTGAATAACCATTAATTGGTTATTAATTAATGGCCAGCCTTGAGATCATGTACATGACATGAGATCAAGAGTGGCCAGCCTTGAGATCATGTACATGACAGCAATAGCGATATGAAACAGACTCAGCAGGTTATATTTATACATTTATGCATATATCCATATATATGTAAAAATAACAATCAAAGAAAGAGAGAATACCAATTTGAGAATGGGGAATGTGGGAGGTGTTGAAGGTAGAAGATATAGAAAATTAGAGCAAAGAAAGGAAAAATGGGAAGTGATTCAATTGTATTTCACTCAAAATAAGTTAGGAAATTATGAGCAGAGGTAAGCAACTAGATTGTTGGCAATTTGGGCTAGCAGCTCGCATAATGAACAGGTGCAAAGAGAAAGGAAAAATTTTTGGTGGGGAGGCAAAGATAACTAGCTGAGTAGAAAGAAGGAATGACTGGAGAAATGCAGCAGAAGAAACAACACAGAAGTAGGAATTAGCTTATTCTACTGATGTCTGTGTGGTTACATCAGGACTATCAACTGGGTGGTGCCAAAGGAGAGTTCTAATTAATTAATATGAAAGGACTTTTCTCTTTTTGTTACTTTTTACATTGTGCGTGTGTGTGTGTGTGTGTGTGTGTGTGTGTGATGTATGTATGTGCACACACACATTGATGCCACAGTACAAATGTCGAGGTCAGAAGACAATCTGGAGGAGTTGGTTCTTTCGTTCCACCATATGGGTTCCAGTTGTCAAACTCAGGCTATCAGCCCTGGCAGAAATCACCTTTACCCCCTGAGCCATCTTGCTGCCCTAAAAGAAACCTTTTGATAATTGGAATTCCTTTGAAAAGATGTAGCTGGGTTGCCGAGAGAATTTAATGAGAAAGCGTCATTTTCAAGCATGAAAAAGACTATTTTTATGTTCTATTATTACATTTGTAAAGGTCCATCTGCTGAAAAGTTCAAGTACATTCTAAAAAGTGTGATTCTGTGTAAGATGATGAGCAGATAGAAGGTCAATGGGGTCCATTCCTGTCCTTATATATTTTGGATTGCCAAGGAAAGAGTGTTTGTGAAATATCTTGTCTAAGGGTTGGTGAAATAGAACACATACCATGTATTTATATAGCAGATAGATTCCAGGATCATTTCACAGGACCTGTAGCCTCTCCCTCACCATCACAACGTCAGAGAAAAGACACAGCATGCACTTGGGCAATAGTGGTTTGCCAAGTATTTAATAGACTTGAAAATGTCTGCTTTATGTGAATATGAAACTGTCAAACACGTATTTGGGATAGGATGCTTCCTGAGGCCAAGTGGGGACCCCTGCTTCTCCTCCTTAGGCTTATCCACAGCAATTCTGTTCTGTTTCTTGAATCTGCCTGGTTTTGTCAGCATCAAAGACAAACAAACCCATTAACATTTGGATCTCTATATTAGGTGAAAGTAAGAAAACCAAGCTCAAATTACCTAAATACACATTGTAATTCTCTAGAGACACAACGGAAATGCTTCCTGCCTTAAGTTACGATGCACCAGCGTTTACTGTTGTAAGGGTCAGACATAAATAAAATGTTGTCACCCCCTGCCCCACCCAGCTGAATTCAATGGCATGAGAGCAGAAGAGCTGGACCCACCCCCTCACAGGCCGCAGCTCTGTGAGAGCAGCCCTGCACCTCTCCTGGGCACAACAGTAGATCTGGCCCTAGTGTCTGGGTGCAGGCGAGGGGACCCTGAGGGCATGAGAGCAGGAGAACTGGTCTCCCGCCCCTCTTGCCTGGTGAAAGTGATAGAGCTGGCTCTGGTAGCATGGGTAAAGGATAGCAGGTGGGTTGACCAACTCAGCTACAACCCAGGCCAACTCCAGGACTTCAAGTTAGTCCAGCCCAATATCCACCCTATCTAAACTGCTGGGTGTGTGAAGATGCCAGTCCTGCAGATCCCAAGCAGGAAAATCTACATGGCACAAGGCAATATCAGGGAATCCCAGAAGTAACCAAACCAATGACTCACTGCAATGAACATTTGCAAGTAAAGTTGTTTAGGCAAAAGGGTATACTATATGACACACCACAGCTTTCACAGCAAGATGTTTGATTTTTTGGTTTTGTTTTCTTTGGGGGAGAGGTTGCAAGTGCAGAGGGCACATAGGAAGTGACAGGGAAATGAATGGGACTGGGGTACATGATGTAATATTTACAAAGAATAAAAAATTTAAATAAATAAATAAATGAAGTGTGTGTGTGTGTGTGTAAAGGAGAGAGAGACTAAGTTATCTTGCTTAGTAGAAAGAGACAATTATTGGAGAAATACAACATAATAGAAAATGAATTGAAGCTTCTGTTTTCTTCTTCCATGTAGGCTCTGGAATTGAACTCAGGTCATCTGGCTTGGTGGCAAGCACCTTTGATCCCTGCTCTGAAAAAAAAAAGCTTTTCAGGAATTAGAATGGTTTTGAGAAGAACTAGCAGATGTCTTTAAACAAACTGTTGAGTTTTTGTTCTGCATCTTCTTTTATAAATGTGAGAAAAATATAAGAAGCATAGTGGTCTCAGTCTTATTTGTTGTAGACTTAGCACGTGGCACAAAGTATTGGCTCTGCAAATATTGGCAGGATAGCTGAAAGCAAGGGTAAGAGAGTAATAAATAGTTGGGCTTTCAATGGGAAATGAGGGGTGAGACTTTTAGCAAGACATCACAAGCCTTTCTGTGACTAAATTTTCAACAAGACTCTCAGGAAGCATATGACTTATTTAGTATTTTAAAGTTCATGTTGACAGAGAGGGTGAAATATGAATACTTTCTTGAGCTAGATATTTCTGACTTGTGAGGTACCGTGATCAACAGTGGTAACAGTCCAGCCCTCACCAGTTATCAACCAAGAGCTGTATGCCAACTTTTAAGTTGCAGTTTCCCTGTCAGGATGGCTCTCTGTTGCAGCCGCTGAGGAAAGAGTGCCATTTAGCAGCAATGAAGGGATGAGAAAAGTTCATTCACTGGTGCTAACACTCGAGACGTGCTCAAGAGAGCTGGCATTTGAACACTACCCCCAACGTGGGCGAGCGAGGCCAGCAAAATTTGCACATGATCTAGAGG
Source organism: Psammomys obesus (assembly GCF_907164565.1). Lineage (NCBI taxonomy): Eukaryota > Metazoa > Chordata > Mammalia > Rodentia > Muridae > Psammomys > Psammomys obesus. The sequence continues at coordinate 1,137,772 of NW_026585587.1, forward strand.
GCATCGCATCATTCACAGGGGCAATTACATGGCTCAATAGGAAAACAAGAGTGATGGAAGCCAGAGCACCTCTTCATACACACATCTGCAAAGGAAAGAAGCATTAGCTAAATTAAGATACTGCCTGGGGGTAAGAGAAGCCATCTTGTCCTGTATGTGAAAAACACAGGATGTTTGCTGCAGTCAATGTTCTTCCAAAATGAGCAAGGCAATAAATGCTCTATTTTCACAGAATGCCAGCCTTGAACAGAGGCTGGAAGAAAGCTGGTGTCCGTAACTGTGAATGCTTTTTCCTGCCATGCTGGAGAAGAAGCAAGGGACGAAGGGTTTGATGAGAAAGATAAAAGGATCGCTTGTCTCTTTCAACCCAAAAGACTGTGATATTAACCTCCCTTGTTCTGAGCCTTTTTCTCCAGCACACATTAGTATTCAAGCAAAGAACTCCTCATTGGAAATAGGGTGTAGCCTGTACACCTTTACACCACAAAGATTACACAACACACAGGTAGAGGATAATCTATAATCCACTTTCTCGGTTATAATTATAATGAGTGTTATTACAAATTAAGGTGCTAGAAATTTGTTTAATCAGGAAATCTGATGTGGTTAATTCAAAAAACAGGAAATATTTGAGTTGAGTATTAACTAAGCAAATTGTGAGCCTTCACTTGTGGAAGTCATTGTCACCCTTGACAGAGAATGACAGTCTTCAGAGGTCTTTATAATCTGGACTTACAATGGAAAGTTTAGTTGGCTTTAGTGAGAAAGGTCTAGATTATTAGAAGTCACTTATTTATGCTGAAGAATGCTTTTCTAGAAAGGATCAATCCATGGCAACATGAAGCCCATATATAGGGACAGATCCACATATGCTGTACCCTGGCAGAACCAGAGATCTGTAGAGGATCAAAGGGTCCATCTACCCTAAACTCCTGCAACCACAGAAGAGACCTCATAGACATCTGTCAAGGGGCCTACCTAAGGTCTTACAAGGCTGGAGCAATGCTTGGGGGGGGAGGGGGCACGATAAAGTCCTTCCACAAATAAAATAAGCTATGGAAAAATGAGAGGAAGTAGTTACCTATTATATAAAACAGTACTAGGCATGGTGCTTGAAAGCACAGGACAGAGGTAGTGCTATTATTTATACAAAATATCTTTTTTTTTTCTGTGTCAGTATGAATCAAAAGCTACAACCAACTCTAACAGCTTAACAAGAAATGGTAATGTAGCTAAGAGGCACCTAAAGAGTTATACTCTGCCTTAGAGCTCTTCACTAGCATTATTTAAGTTAATGTGGTGGTGGTGGTTGGACTTCTCCAAAGTTGTTCCCCTGCTATGTCCCCTTCTGCAATGTGACCTTGTCGCACTTTATGAAAGGGGAGAGTCCCATATGTCTCTCTTAAAGCCAGGCTACCCTGTGTAAATAGACTGTGGTAAGAGCAGTGCTCACTGGATTCTTGGGCTATGTCTGAATAGCCATGGGCTTTTATTTGGTGCTCTTGTAATACTTGCTCAGGCATTTCCATCCACCAAGAAATAGGACAAGTGGCCTCAACACTGCCATACCACACAGGTCATGGACTGATTTCCAGACAAGTCTCTGTCTGATCCCACCAAGAATATGGAAAACAGACAAGCTACTTTATAAGCAATCTGCTTCTAGTTATTTCCCCCTGGGCCACCACTAACCACAGAGCAGAAACAAGCCATCCCACTGTCCCATGTCTAAGTTCCTGACTTGCAGATCCTGTAAGCAAAATGAAGTCAGGTGTACCAGGCAGAGGGGCCTTCATTACTCAGAAGTAAGTTGCAAGAAAAAGATTAACTCATTTTTTTCCCACAAAGGCTATGGCCATTGAGCCCATCAAGCAGATGATAAACTCCAAACACAGACAGACCAAACCAGTTAGATCCCAGAATCCTAAACAGCACTGAAGAATCAGAGCAACAAGATGACCATGCTCCAGAGGAAAGAGCAATTGGGATGCTGATGAGTAAAGTAACTCAAGGGGAAAAGGTTAGGGTACCTGGAATAACCCCAAAATTAGATAACTTTGGAATAACTAGATAATTAGATAATTTTGGAATAACTCCAAAATTAGATCCAGAACGACACAGAAAGAGAAAGGAAGGAAGAAAGCAAGCTAAAGTTCATTAGATCCTGTAGCAAGTTGACTTAATCTTTGTGTGTGTGTGACTCTTTAAGTAGGAAGAATTCTGAGAAAGGACACCAGTGGGAAAGCCAGTGACATTTGAGTAAGGCCTATAATTTAATAGAATCATATTAACTTTGATTTCCTGTTTTGAACTATGATTGCATAATATGTTGACAGTAAGAACAGCTGGGTGAGGGGAAATACAAATTGTTGGTTTTGTTACTTTTTACAAGTCTAAAACTACATTTTATTTTATTTTACTTTTTTTGAGTTAAAAATTAGCACCAACAGGGAAGGTTATTGTAGTCTTATTTTAGCACAGTACAATTTTGGAAAAAAGTTTTCTGATGATAATTAACTAAATCATGCATGTGCACCAAAGTGTAAAAGATCTTTACATCGAAACTCTTTACAAAGTATACATGATATCTTTCATAAAGATGGGTTCTATTGACCTAAAAACAACGCTTAAGATAAAGGTCCAGGGAGGAAGAGTCTGGGATAAAGAAACATAATAGTCTATGGGATTCAGGTGTGTCCTGGTCCTACAGATGACACAGATCTCCAGGCTATTAGTTACATCCATTCCCAGATTTCTGGGTAGAAAACAGGTACACAGCTTCTCCACTGAGGAGACAACCCTTGTCTAACATTCCTGTTTTCCCTAGTACTTATCTGTGAGCAAAAGGACCCCAGGCCTTAGCCATTAATGAAAATGAGTAATTTTAGAAAAATGCCAATTAATTCACTACCTGCTCGACTTGTGGTCTGCCAAAATTTTTATTTTTTTAAACTACATTTTAAAGGGGGCATTTTGTTTTTGTTTTCTTTTTTTTTTACAAGTATTTTTTATTATTAATTACACTTCATTCATTTTGTACCCCGCCCATAAGTCCCTCTCTCCTCCCCTCCTGATCCCACCCTTCCTCCCTTTTCTGCATGCATGCCCCTTCCCAAGTCCACTGATAGGAGAGGTCTTCCTCTCCTTCTTTCTGATCTTAGACTATCAGTTCTCATCAGAAGTGGCTGCATTATCATCTTCTATGGCCTGGTAAGGCTGCTCTCCCCTCAGGGGGAGGTGATCAAAGAGTAGGCCAATCAGATTATGTCAGAGGCAGTCCCTCTTCTAAAGGGGGCATTTTGAAGCAGAGAGGGAGCAAGGCAGTCAGGGACAAAGGACGGGAACAAAAGAGTAAGAGGGAGGAAAGGGAAAGGAAATGGAAGGAAAGAGAGCCACCCAATAGAGTTTCTTGACAGCTGGGAGAATCCAGTGCTTCCACATACTGCTTTATTTTTCCACTGCCTTAATCACTGATAAAGCCAGAACATACGACCCACTACCTCCTAGAAAGAGTCCTCCCACGGGGTGGCTGGAGCTTAGCACATGGAGCCAGGACATTCTGCTAATGGAATTTAGAGAACAGGTGATGAGACTCAACCACAATGGTAGAATCCTCGAACCTCCTTGTGGGCTTTTGGCTCACAACAGCCACAAGCTTTGACTCTGCCAAGAGCCCTTACGCCTGCAGCTTTCTCATGTCTGCTTACCCTTCTTTTGAGGGTACACCTGCTCTCTAGGTGGGCACCTCTGTCTATAGCCAACAGCTAGCAAGGACTCTGAAGCTGCCTTCCCAAGCTGAGTGAGCTGCTTTCAATATTTGAAGAGACGGGAATGGGTTTGGACCAGTGAAGGTTTAATAAAATATTTAAAAAGCTTTTTCTAAAGGCACCATAGGACACTTCCTTCTTTGTCCTCAGGGAAAGATGTGTTTTATCGGTTTCCCATGCTAATTGAACTTAACTGGTCTGGGGACCCTTTCATACCATAACAGGGAGAGTGAGGGAGAAACTTTCAGAAGCTCCCAAACACTATTTTAAAATAAAATTGACAATGAATATTATAAAATTCTGGGGATGTTCATAAAATGTATCTGTGAAGCTTAAGATGCAACATGTCCAGAACAGCCCTGGGTGTAGCCTCCTCCCTTGATGTCACAGAGAGTGACACGCTAGACATGTGGCTGAGGTTCTAACACAGGAGACAGCATCTATAGTTCTTTGTAAAGACCGCTGCCTCCACAGACAGTCTGGTTACCACAGGATCAGCCTCCATCAGTTCGCAAAACCAGGGACCTCTATCAACACATTTAAAAGACTATATTTTAAATTATGTGTATTGTAGTACAATTATGCACATGAGTACAGGTGACCTCAGAAGCCAGAGAATTGGCTGGAGCCAGAGTTACACACGGCTATTTACTCTCCAACCTGAGTGCTGGAAACCAAACTTGGATCCTTTGCAGGAGCAGTACACGATATTTAACCGCTGAGGGATCTCTCCAGTTCCAGAGTTTCTCTTTTGACTAGACTGCTCCATTCTTGTCATAATGGGGTTATGCTGCCTTCAGTCCTTATCGTGACTCCCATGGAAATTCCTCATTAATGCAAGACCTCATGGCCATCACACACAACTCATTATTAGGCACACGAGCTGAGCTGATTTTTTTTTTCTTCTGCAAGCAATCACTGAGTATCCCATGGGGCTCACATGCTCTAGGACCATCTTCTACCCTTACAGCTCCACCCTCCCACTGAGCTCAAGGCTGTGTACTAATTAATTTCCTTACCACTAACTTAAAGGACTAACTTAAAGGAGGAAGGCTTTACTTTGGCTCGAAGTTTGAGAGGGCCTTATGTCCATCATGGCAGGGAAGGCATGGACAGGAGTGGCTCGTGGCTGGGACCACCAGTGACGTGACTGCTTATGTGATGTTAGCAGTCAGTAAGCAGAGAGGCAGAGGCTGAAACTAGGCTGCCCTCTGACCCATGAGGCCCAACTCACAGCAACCTACGTCCTTCTAAACATTTCATATCCTCTCAGAACAGGACTACCAACTAGCGGGGGCTTTTCATCTCCAACCCATAACTGTTCAATATCTGAATATTTTGTAAACAAAATTATGACTTCTGAAAATGGATTCACTTTATTTCTAGTCTTTGAACAATAGTTACCCTTGGGTTTTCAGGGTCAATCAGAATTGCATATAATTAGGAATCACTGTTCTCAAGAGGGGGTAGATAAAGTGAGGTAATTAGTTATGCAAACATCTATTCTCATTGTTACTTCTTCCTATTTGTGGGACAAATAATTCTTCTTTTTAAAATTGCCATTGTGTATATTCATTTTGCTTTGTACCGTGGTGTAGAAGGACATGCTATACTTTGAGCGTATCCCCACAAATACACCAAGTAATCTCCTTTGTTCTGCAGACAGTTTCTTTTCTACTGTCACATTACATAGGCATGTATGACTTCATGTATCTACATAAAATCTAGCAACCACAAATTTTTAAAAAAGACATGTAACATTTACTTTTCTGCCTTCATTAGCTTAATATGATTATCTCCAGTTGACTCCAGTTTCCTGCAAATGATGTGATTTTGTTCTTCTTTACAGCTGAAAAATAGTCAAAAGTGTATATACTATATAACAGTATATACAAAATCTCTACTCAGGCTGTACTTTCGAATATATTTATGCTGTGATAAACGCTGACTATCAAATATCTCTGTAATGTGTTGAGTGGTGAGTCCTTGGGGTATGTGTCCAGGTAGGAATAGTCAGGGTTTTCGAAAGTATCTGAGCTAATTTCCACAAGGGCTACACTAGTTTACTTTCTCACCAGCCATCTATAAGTGGTCTGTCCCCTCTGTCCACATCCTTGTCAGCATATACTGCTCTTTGGTGTTTTGATGACTCTCATTCTAACTGGAGTGAGAGAGAGACTACCAAAATAGTTTCAACTCCTGTTCTCAGTGGCCAGTGAAGTTAAACAAGTGTTTGTGTATTTACTGCCTATTTGTACTTCTTCCTTGCAGAATTATCTGTTCATTCCATTGAGTCAGTTGTTCGTTGGATTGTTTGATGGCTTGTTTCTTGTTTAGTTTTTTGTTTTGGTTTGGGGATTTGGGATTTTAGATTTCTTTTTTCTTTTGAGTGCTTTATGTATTCTATACGTTAGTCCTCTGACAGATGAATACCTCCCATTCTGCAGGCTATTTCTTCATTATGCACTTAGAGTAATGTTGTCTGTAGGCTTGTCCTATATACTGAGATATCTTCATTATAGTCTTAGTATTTTCAGGGATTTTATTACAAAGAGCTGTTAAACTTGTCAAAACCTTTCGGCATCAATTAAGATGACCATGTGACTTCTACTCTTGAATTCATTTATGTGACCTATTACAGTTATTGATTTACATATGTTGAAACATCTTCCTATTTCTGGAATAAAAGCCAACTTGATCAAGTCTTCTCCATATGGTGAGGTGGTAAATATTGATCACCAACTTGATGGGATCTGGAATTGCCAAGGAAACAAACCTCTGAAGATGTCTATGAAGTAGTTTCTAGATTTTGTTTAACTGAATTGGGAATCTCACTGTGAATGAGGGTAACACTACTCCATGGGCTGGGGTCTTTGAGTAAAAATGAGAAAACAGGGTGAGTACTGACATTTATTCTTCTCAGCCTCCTGAACATGGATGCAATATAATGAGCTGCCTGAAGCTCTTGCCAGCATGATTTTCCTGCCATAACAGTTGTACTGCCTAACCATAAGCCAAAATAAATCTTTCCTTAACTTGCGTTTTTAAAAGACATTTTGTCACAGTCATAAGAAAAGAACTAATAGATCCATGTTCTGTAATTTGGTTTACAGGTACTTTATTAAATGCTTACATCTATCTTCATCAGGGCAATTGGAAAGTGGGACCTTCTAGACCTGGGCTTTCATTAACTGGGGAAGGGGGCTGTTTTTATTCTGCAACCATATTGTTAGTTATAGGTCTGTTTAGAAATTAATATATTTTACTTAGAATTTAATCCACTTCACTTAGTGGAATATAAAAGAGTTTAAGCTATGTCCTAGGGACTTTCTGAATTTCATTGGCACCTGTTGGAGTCTCTTTCTCTTTTCACCTCTAATTGTATTAATTTGGGTGTTAATTCATTTTCTTTTGCTTATTTTGGCTAAGGCTGTATCAATACTCTTAGAGTATATTAATGTTCTTTATGTTTTCAAAGAACGAATTTCTTGTTTTATAGATTCTTTGAATTCATTTTATTAATTTGTTAATTAGTAAATTATTAATTTCTACCCTGATATTAATTGCCTCTTTTTAATTACTGATCTTGGGTTTGGCTTGTTCCTTTTTTCCCCCCTAGGCTCCAATGCTCAATACTAGATTATATTTACATGAAATTTTCCTAATTTGTTAATATAAGCATCTGTTGCTACAAGCTTTCCTCCTAACATTGCTTTCATTGTATCCCACAGATTTGGTGTGTTGTGTTTTAATTTTCACCTGATTCTGTGATTTTTTTTTTTTACCTTTTTTGATTCGTTTGATGATCATTTCATCATTCAATGCTGTGTTCTTCAATCTCCAGGATTATGTGTATTTTCTGTAGGTTTTCTTGCTATTTTCTAATTTTATTCAATCATGGTTAGAAGATAAGAAATTATCTTAATTTTTATTTGTATTTGTTAAGACTTGTTTGTGTCCTATTATAGGGACTATTTTAAAGAAAATTCCATGGTTTACTGAGAAGAATGTATGTTCTTCAGTGTGTGAATGGAATGTTTTGCATTTGTCTGCTGGGTCCATTTGATCTACAATCTTGTTTAACTCAGATGTTTCTCTGTTCACTTTTTGGTGAAATGAATAGAATGCTGAAGTAACTTAATGTTATTATTTTGGAGTTAATCTGTGCCTTTATAGCTGTTTTATAAAATTAAGTTCACTCACAATTGGTATATATATTCTTAAATGGGTACTGTTTTCTTGATGAATTGCTTCCTACTCACTATGAAGTGATTTTGTTTTTATCTTTTTTGACATATTATTGTTTGTGGCTACTTTGTCAAACATTAGAACAGTAATAACTGCTTCTTTCCTAGATCCATTTGCTTGGAATAGCTTTTCCACCCTTTCATCCTAAAGTATCATATGCCTTTGAGGGTCAGGTCATCTCTTGGAGGTAACAAATAGCTAGATCCTGCTTGTTAAACAAATCTGCAAGCTTGCACCTTTGACTGGGGAACTGAAACCATTAAAAGGTATCATTATTGCTGAAAGGTATGCATTAATTCCTCTTGTTTGAAAATTTCATGTTTAGTGTTTTTCTAGTTTTCATTTCCCTCTGTTCTAGCATGGTTTACACTTTTTGTAACCTGGTGGATAAGTTTATCTTTTCCTTTATTCCAAAGGATTGCTTCAACTGTTTGTGTAGAGTTGGCTTAATGGTCATGATTTCTTTAGCTTGGTTTTAATGTGGAAAGTTTTCTTTCTCTTTCAATTATGACAGCTAATTTTCATAGATAGAGTCTTGAGAAATATCATCCCAATCCCTCTTGTCATTAACATTTCCAAAGAGAAATCTGTTATTCTGATGTGTTTGCCTTTACATATAACTTGGACTTTGACTCTTGTTGCTTTCAGTATGGTTCCTCAGTCCTGGATATCAGTATTTTAAATAAAATATGCACTGATATATTTCACTCTGGTTTTGTCTATTTGATGTTCTAAATATGCCCTGTACCTAGATAGCCATCTCTTTATATTTCTCTATTTTTTTCAGCTATTTTACTGAAAATAGTTTCTATTCTTCTAACATAATATCCTTCTTTTTCTGTTCATGCACCAAAATTTCAGTGTTTTGAACAGCTCTATAATACTCTGTCCATGTTTCTTATTAATTTATCTCTCTAACTAGCTGAGTATTCAGTTCCTCTGCCCTGTCTTCAAACCATGATAATCTGTCATTCTCTTGATCCATTCTATTGATGAGGCTTTGCATAGGGTTTATTTACTTACTGAACTTTTCATTTCCAGTATTTCAGTACTTATATCTTTTTATTGAATTCTACTTTCATATCCTGTATCAACTGCCTTATTTCATTTGGCTTTTGTTGTCTTAGAATTCATTCGGGAGTTTGTGTCCGCTTTGATCTCTTTGCGCATACTTATAATCATTCTTCTGAGTTCTTTGTCTGTGATTTCATCACATTTATTCTCAATACAGGCCGTTACAATGGGCTTAGCATGGTTTGGAGGAGTCGTGTTTTCCTAATTTTTTTCATGTTTCTTGTGGTTTTGTATTGGGCCTTATACACTGGGATTAGGTCATTCGTTGGTTTATTTTAATCATACTTACTCTTTTAATAGAAGTATTTGCAACATTCAAGAAAGATTAAGTTGGACTAGAGTTGAGGTGTAATTTTCCTCTGCCAGACTGGTGTTTGTGGCAGCAGCCTCAATCCCCAGTACTTCTCAGAGAGTAGAATACTGTCCCACAAAACAACCATTATTAAACAAATGTAGTCAGATAATCTAAAGTTATCCTGGTCCTCCAGATTCTCAGATGCAGACACCTCTAAAGCAGGGCCAGTCTATGTTTTTTGAGAAAACCTATCAAAAGAAAAATGAAAAAAAAATTGATAAAAATAAAGACAAAAGGAAGGAGGTGGGGAGAAGAGCAGGCAAGGAAAGCTGCTCTCTAAATTAAAATTCTGTACTAACAAAAGAAGCTGTGAATGTGAAGAAGTGAAAGCTGGATGCTGGGCAAGGCTTTTAGAGAATAAATGCAATGTAGCTTGCTTGTTTGTTCTAGTCTTAACACCATTGATGTCAGTGCCTTGCATGTTTGGGTCACTGATATTGATCTGTCCATGCTCAGTATTAAAAAAAAATGGATCACAAGTGCCGGTGTCACCTCTGGGTAGTTTTTCAGGAGCCCAGTCATGAATGCTAGCTCCAACCCTTATGTTGAACCATCTTCAAAGGTCAGTCCCTACCCCTGGAGGTAGTTTCTTCTTGATACCTGGCAAGGGACCTTGAACCTGTGTCTATGTCCCCCTGTACATTCTTTCTGGGTCTAAACATGCTTCTGCTTCACTGGACACCACGGAGTTATGGTTCAAAGGTTCTTCCCTGTAGTGTGGAAGTATTCTGTTGGACAGATTTCATCATATAGCTCTGAGTTTCCAAAGAATGCAGTTTACAGAGGATTTGGGCTATTGCACAACTATTAACTTGTGTCTGTCCAGTATTGTCCTGGTCTTCTCAAGATAGCATCTCATTCCAGCTCCAGCCAGGTGGAGCAAGGAGGATTAGAAAGAGGAAATGATTTACAAATCTCTCTCTGTGTCTCACTGTCTCTCTCTCTCTCGTCCTCTATTTTGCTCTCCTCTTTCTTCTCCCTTATCTCTTCTCCCTTTTCCCCTCTCCCTGTTTATTAACCAGCTGCTACCATGAGAGCAGTGACAATTTTCTGAGGCTGTTTGTGTTCAGCATGACTCTGGTCATTCTTCCCTGGAAGAGGGCAGCTCCTCACCCACCAGTTCCTCTGGGACAGAATCTAAAGGTTTGTTTTTGTTGTTCTGCTTTGTGAAGATCCCTATTTTGCATTGCAATTGAGCTTTCACCAATCTCTTCTGATTGTTGTTTTTCAACTTTGCCCTTGATATTCTAGCAGATTTTATATGTGTGTCTACGTCTTCTTCCATCTTGGATATTGACCAAGAGCGAATTACATTATTCGCTCTTAAACCTTTCTTTAATCATTGTATGAAACCAAATCACCTGTTACTATCTCTTTACTATTTCACATCAACTAAGAATCTATACCTATAAACAGTCATTTTATTAGGCCTTTTTTGTCCATGATTTCCCAAGAGTTAATATGAAGCAAAGTGCAATTCTGCTATTGGAGTTCTAGAAAATCATTATGAAGAAACACTTTATATTTACAGAGATGTTATCATGATAAATTAATTTTTCATTAGAACTAAAGTGGGCACAATTAATTCTGATCAAATCGATTGTTACACTTTATGTCATAGAAAGGGGTAAATGAATAGATGCTCTTCCATTTTACAAAATGAAAAAGTACTGGCTGAGACTCCCCTGGCTGGCCTCAAGGGTCATTTATATCATCCTCTTACCAAATCATATTGGGTATATTATGGATAAATTAATAAACTGGAAGTCATTTCCAATCTAGTGTTACCAAAAGTAACTTGAGAAACTTCTGAAAAACAAACAAACAAACAAAGGAACAAACAAGCATCTGGAGAACTTCAGAGGAATGACTTCTAGATGAGCCAGTGACGGAGACAGGAGGCGTTTCTGGTAAAGAGTGAACAGACATTCACCAAGACAAAATTTTAAAATGTATAAAAATAAGAATATTTACAAAATACTTCTCCATGTCCACTTCAAAGGCCTCCTTGACAGAGCTGCTTTTTCTCTCCCAGAAGGAATCAAACCAAAGACAGCCTAAGCCTCCTCCCTGCCACCAGTCCTGGCTCCACAACACAGAACACTGGTTGGGCCAGGTGTTGATTTCTTTTGTATTCCTTCTCCTTTACAGCGCCAGTGTGATCACATCCGTGGGATTGCCCAACTTGACAATGACAATCACGGCTGTAAAGTAACTGACGCTAAATAAACATAATGATGATGTCAATGATAAGCACAAATGCTTGTGTACTGCTCTGTGCCACAGGCTCCTCTAACACAGTCAGTCTAATCTAATGGCTTTATCATCTCATAGATGAATAATCACTCAGCTTCCCTCAACTAGATTGTCATTATTACTCCTTAAATAAATGCAAATAAATGTGTCTCTAATTGCACACACAAATCATTTCAATCCATCCCTGGGCAGGGCACAGAGGTCCATGCCAGTAATCCCAGCTATTTGGAAAGCTGAGGGAAGAAGGATTGCAAGTTCAAGCTCTGCCTGAGCTACAGCTTGAGTTCAAGGCCAACCAGGACAACTTAATGACAGCTTGTCTCAAATTAAAAGCAGGCTGGCTGAAGATGTGACTCAATGGCAGAGTTCTTGTCTAGCACACAAAAGATCCTGGGTATAATTTGAAGTACAATAATAATAATAACAATATAATAATAGTAATAGTAATACTGTCTTTCAGCACATTACCACTGACCTAAATCTAAACAATAAAGGTAACCATGAGTTAGTCAGAACTATTAACCACTGTGACAAAATGCCTGTCAGAACAACTTTCAGCTCACAATTTGCTTTCAGAGGTTTAGTCTGCAGTCACCTGGCTCCACGAACTTGGACAGAACATCATGGCAGCAGGAACACATGGCTATGGAGCCTCCTCCCCTTATTACGTGTGGGAATCAGAAAGTGGGGGTGACTATACATCTCAGTGTGTTGCTATTTTCCTTCCCTTCTATCTTGGCCTCTTGCAGATGAGATGGTGTGGCCTCCTCTCAGGTAGCCCTCTAAGAAGGGCTTCCAGAAATGGCCACAAGCATGCTTCACCAATCTAGGAGCTTTCAAGCCAATCAATGAAATAGTCATGTTCATTGTAAAGGCTCCCTGGAGGTGGAAGCAAGAAGATCATAAATTTGAGTCTGACCTAGGAGATACTATATCAAGACTCTTTAAGGAAAATATATATATATATATAATCCATATGGGAGCCTAATTCCAAATGCTAAGTATCTTCTAACATCATTATCTAAAGATGTACATCAGGAGCATCTAAAAGCATTTTCGTAGAATCAATGTCCAATCCTCAAGAATAGGAATTGGTGGAGTAGAATTGAAACAAGAGTATATTCAAATGTCTTCCTGAATCTCCTGATGGGTTTCTGTAATTGGGATCACAACTTACTCTAATTAAGAGTGTTTAAAAAAATAAAACATGTTTTTCATCTGCTGTGAGATAGTATCTCCTAGATACTATCCTAGATACTACAGCCCTCCACCCATAAAACAGCAATAATATGGCTACCTAAAGAAGATCTCAACAAAGATAACACCAATAGACATGCTAATGCCAAAGGGGGAAATCTCATGCCCCTGCCACCTCTAGACAAAGAACTCCAAGCAACGAAGGAATGTTGAAAGAGGGAGACTTAGTTCTTCCCCAGGGACAAGACCCTCAACTGTCTATCCAATATCAAATGGTCGGCCCTGAAATCACATACATACAAGCACCACTAAACAGAGTGAGCAAACTGTACTGATATATTTATTTGTTTACATATATAAATGTAATGAAAACAAAGACAAAGAGGCCATGAATTTGAAGGGAGAATCATTATGAAGGGCTCTCAGAAGGACAAGGAAGAGGGAAAACGATGTTATTGTATTTTAACTAAAAGAAAATTTTTGCCTTGTTGAAAGCTTTGTGGAGGCACAATTTTTATTCCACAGAATTTTCGCATTTTAAGTGTATAAGATGACAACTTATAGTGACCTCACCACGTTAGGCAGTGATTGGCAGAATCTAGTTGTAGCATGCTCTCTCAATCACCCACAAGAATCTTTGTGTCCCTTTGTGATGACATCCACTTCCAAACATCATTGTCTGCCCCTGCCTTATAGACTTTCCTGTTCTGGTTACTTCATACAAATGTGACCCAATCTGCTAGCTAGTCTATGTCATCTTGACACACAAACTAAAATTGCCTGAAAATAGTGAAAATCAATTGAGAAAATAGCTCCATAAGACCCCACTGGAAGGCATTAATTAGACACTGATGGTAGAAGATCCAGCCCACTGTGGGTGGTTCCATCCCTAGGATGGTTGTCCTGATTATATATGAGAGCAGGCTGATCAAGCCAGGGGAAGCGAGTCAGTAAGCAGCACCCCTCCATGCCCTCTGCCTCAGCTCCTGCCTCCAAGTTCCTGCCCAGTTTGAGTTCCTGTCCTGACAGCCTTTGATGATGAACCGCAGTTTGGCAGTATAAGCCAAATGAACCCTTTTTTCCCCAACTTGATTTTTAGTTATGGTGCTTTCTTGAAGCAACAGTAACCTTAACTAAGACACCCTATAACATACAATCTACACAGCATGGTATCTTTCACTTGGCCTAACATTTCTGATGTTACCTCCAAGTTGTAGTAGTGATTAGTAATGATACATTACATAACATTATTTACTGAATAATTTCTGTCACATATGTATACCCCACTTTGTTCTAGTCACTCCTCATCTGATGGACATTTAGACTATCTGAGTCGAGATATAAGCAGTTTCAGACAATTTCAGAATAGACGTTTTTATTTATCATACACGTATCTCTTTCATTGTCTCCACATCCTCTTCAACTCACAGATCTGCATAATCTATTCTGTTTTCTAAAGGATTTATTTGCATACTTTTAAAAATTATGTATACATGTGTGTATCTATGTATCTAGGTATCTATGAATGTGAGTACAGGTGCCCACAGAATGGAGAAGAGGGTGGTAAGACTCCCGGAACTAAAGATACAGGTGGTTTGAAATGCATGGATGCTAGAAACCAAACTTGAGTTCTCTGAAAGAATAGTATACACTCTTAATGGAGCCATTTCTCCATTCCTCTATACGGGCATTTTTAAGCTGGCATCACGTTTAATTAATTGTTTTAATGGAATTTATGTTGCCTGATGACTCCTGAACATGTTGTTTGTTTGCCCTGGAGCATGGATGATATACCCACTGACACTGTTGAAGAAAACTGATTTTCTTTCTCCCAGAATCTACCAGTTGAGAATAGCTCTTAGCTAGAATTTTTTTGGTACTATTTGATGCATCTTTCATTGTGAATTATCCATTGCTTCAATATAAAATCACAGTCACTATTACAGGTCATTGGCTTACAAACAAAACCTAATATCCTTGCACATGATTCCTCTGATGATACAAAATCAATTCCATGCCGTATTTTTGCTCCTTACTTTTCTATCATTTACTTGCAAATGTAACTTGGAGTGTATGCTCCCTTAGGCTGCTTTTTAGAGTAATTCATATCATATACAATCAACATATTGTTTCAGTTCGATATGACTTCATCCTTGAAGACTTTCCATAGTTTTCTTTACCTGACCCAGCCATTTACTCTCTATAGAGATTCATGTGTATGCTCTTTTTGTTATATCTACGGAACATTTTAACTCAGTACTCGCATGTGCATCAAGAAAATAGAGCCTTCGTGTATATAAAGAATATTAGACACTCATTGGTACTCATCCTCTTTGTCCAATGTGATAGAACCACTAGTATATTAGAGGCACATAGCAAGATAAAAAGGTCATTATTTTGCCCTTCCCACATAGTCACAGGCAGACATATGACTCTCTTATAGGCAGTAAGCATAAACCTTCTCTAAAGAGCACCTTAAAACATCTCCTTCTTTCTTTTTCCTCCATATTCCTTTCTCCTTCTTGCAGGCCAGAAACAGGTCTGCTAAGGAAAGCTGGCCAGAGGCCCTGACCTTGGGAATAGAGAGACAAACATAGCTACAAAGCAGATATGCTGGAAAAGCCTAGGTCTCCATATACCAGCCCACTCCTGATATTTCTGTCTTAAAAATCACATAGTCCTTGCCTTAAGCTGTTGTTTCTTTGAGTCACTGTTGCCTGTCACCAAACTTTGTCCAAAGAGATATAAAAATAAAATCTGATACCTCCTTGGTACACAGTACTGTGCCTAATACAGACTGAGTCTTTAAGTGACACTTGCTGATAAAGGATTGAAAGTCTTCATGAGTTCCCACCTTCTCATCCCATGCTGCTTTATATGCTTACAAATTTATGTCCAGAGCACTAAAGCCAGGCTATTGTTATTGTTTAAAATTTTGCCTTCATAAGTTTCTCAGGCTTTTGAGCATGATTTCTCCTCTAATTTACTTATTATAACATTAATAAGCTTTCTAAAAATTTTTATTAATTACACTGTATTCACTTTGTATCCCCCCTGTACTCCCTCCCTCCTCCCCTGCCAATCCTTCCCTCCTCCCCTGCCAATCCTTCC
>NW_026585587.1:1153789-1160478 GCF_907164565.1 Psammomys obesus
CCTGCCAATCCTTCCCTCCTCCCCTGCCAATCCTTCCCTCCTCCCCTCCCAATCCTTCCCTCCTCCCCTGCCAATCTTTCCCTCCTCCCCTCCCAATCCTTCCCTCCCTCTCCTTTTTCCACATATGCCCCTCCCCAAGTCCAATGATAGGGGAGATCTTCCTTTCCTTCATTCTGATCCTAATTTATTAGGTCTCATCAGGAGTGGCTGTATTTTGATTCTTACTGTATCTGAAGAAAGCAAATGTATTTAATAATTTTGTGGATATTTGAGAGCCAGAAGCCTGAAATTGACTATAATAACTTTTTTTTTTCAAAAAATCAGAACTGACAGTAGGATTCAAGTAGCTAAAGCAGTTTGTTTAGTTCCACAGATGACAACACTGAGGTTAAGAGAGGTGACATGGCTAATTCCAGGTCACGCAAATGTTGAATGGCAGAGCTGTTGTCAGAACCCATTTAATCAGGCTTCCAATTGTGTACTCTTGGAGCCAGTTAGGGCATCATTGATTGCTAAGAGGAAACTACTAACGTAAGCAAGCGACCTTTTAAAATGTGAGTATTCACTGGATCTAAAGCCTGGAACACACATGTGCCAGCAGCTCTGCTCCTGACTGGTTTCCATGGCAATATCAGTTACAGGCCTCATGCTACTGTGACCAATGGAATGAATGAATGAACTACAGCAATTTTTTGCTGTTCTTTCATTCTGACTGTGATTTTCTTTTCACTCAATGACCATTCCCTTCCCACAGTTTGCCTGACTGGTAGAATAAGTTACTTGGGATTGTAGCTGACAATGCCCCAAATCTATGTTTCCCTTAACCTAGTATAGGGAACGAGACATGAGGGGAAGTCTCCTGAAGATGCTTAGGGAAAAAGAAATATTGAAAAAGAGAAAGGGAGGAGGGAGGAAAGGGGAAGAGGAGGGAGAAAGACAAAAGAAGAGGAATAAAGAAGGAAGAGGTAATAAGAAGGGGAGAGAAAGTAAAGAAGGGAGAAGGAAGAGGAGGAAGAGGAGGCAGAGAAAAAGGAGAAAATGAGGAAGGAAAATGAACAGGAGGAGGAGCGAAAAGAGATGGAATTATTTCTTATTTAATTGGTTGCCCCTTGCTTTCTGATTTTTTTAGTCTTTTTAAAAAGAGTTTATGCATTTAAAAAATCTACAGTTACAGACCATGCGATGACAATCTAGAAAAGTAACAGTCAGTTCTTTAAGGATAGTTAAAAGGATCTTACAATCCAGCTGAGTCTTCTATGATGACAGAACCATACCCCCAGCCCTAACACTCAGCTCTCCCTGCAGAACTCATTATGTGGAATCATCCATTTTCTTGTACTTACAATTAGTTGGATATGTACTGCTTCTACCTACAAAGCAGGATTCTAAGATCACTGACAAAGGGTCTTATTTACCACTTTTGGATTTTGTGCTTGCTTCTCAAAATGTAGAAGTGTGAAGACCAGACCAATGGAAGGAGGAGAGATCCTTGGGCTTCATTTTGTATGAAGTCAAGCCTCTTTGAAATATTGCAAATATTGCTACCAAAAAGGAGAAAACAGCTTGCCCGCATACAATAAATGCCCTTAATTCACCCATGTAGCAGTATTCTTTACTGCCAACATCACAATAACATCAGTAAGTATCAGAACATGATGATTATAGAGCAGTTGTCAGTACATGAGGGCACTCTTGTTAGTACTTTGAAAGGAATTGGCATACCAGCACCCCCTTCATTACTGTAAATGGTTATGCTACCAACTCTCTTCATAAAAGAAGAGAAGTTTATCTGGGACATAGTTCTGGAGGCTCAAGATCAGCTTGAGAGTTTAGTGAGAACATTGTAGAGAACATGTGGACAAGAGGGAGCTTATGTCACCAAACAGCTACAGAGTAATGTCAGGGAGGCACATAATCACATAAAAAGCTCACTCTCAAGCAACTCAGTGTCTCATTAGAACCATATTATTCCCCTTTGAAGAAGTGTCACATTGAGCTCAGGGCATCACACAAGCCCCATGTCTATTTCACTTCCCCCATGGACCACCATACTGGGGACCAAGCTTCCAACAAGCAACCACTTGGGACAAACCACTTCCAAACCAGTTATTTTGTGCTCTCATGTGAAAACTAATAAAATGTAAGATGCACACAAAGAAGACTCTATTATATAATATGTAATTTTACAATTGGATGGTTTTCTTTTCAAAATGTGCAGATTTAGCCAAGCTAATTTAAGCAATTAGAACTGTCATGGATAGTACTATCTCTTTGCAGTTTGCCCCTTTACACTTTCATAACTTCTACAGTGTGGTGTTTATTTCTTGTTTATTTTATTGCAATCTACAATTTTATATTTCTAATCCTTACAACCGTTGGTTATGAACAAGAAGGATCTCTCAACTGATTATAAAGTACACACCATCTAATTCCAACTGCAAGGCAAGTCAAATTTGTGCTGAATGCTGTTTGACTTGGGAGTATATGGAGAGAGTGGGAGTGAGTGAGCAAACTCAAATTGTATTACCACGGAAGTAATATGTACATAGTTTGAATTTGCAGTATGCAGGTTAATATCTAAAAACAGGATTGATTGGGAAAACATATCACAGATCAAGACCTCTAGAGTTGTAGGATTTAAACAAAATGTATCTGACCTTTAATGTATATAAAACCACAGGGCAAAATCCATGCCTAGTTAATCAAAAACAAAAACAAAAAAAAAAGAGAGAGAGAAAGAAAAAAAGAAAGGAAGGAAGGAAGGAAGGGGAAATGGGATTGGAGGGGAAGGAGAGGAAGGCAAAGGAAAAAAGGTAATAAAAGTATACAGCAAGCCCTTGCTAATGGTCAGTAGAGAAAAAGATTAAAGATCACAGATAAACTCTAGGGAAAGGGTGATTGTGAAAAACACAGAACAAAGAATAAGAAAATATGAAAAAAATGAGCTAATAACCCGTTTGCATCTGTTACCCTATACCAAGAAGCTTCTATATTTTGGCATGCTTCTAAAATATTCAAGACAATATGGCTGGAGACCATCCAAGGTAGAAAGAAAGAAGGAAAGTAGAAATAGAGCAAAGGTGAGAGAGCAGAGAACCAATGAAAAGCCATAAAGAGCTGGAAAGTGGTTCCTCTCTGGCCACCAGAAGAGGTCCAGTGAACTGTCTGTCAAGTTGTCAGGGGTCTCAGACCTCAGGTAAAGAGCCATAACAATGACCTATTGCTATGACAAGAGCTGAGAGTGCTGAAACCCAGGGCCTGCATGAGAACTGTAACATGTTTAGCGCTAAGCCCTGGATAAAAGTCCTTTGTTGTACATTTGCATATCTCATGGTCCTTCTGAAAAAAAAAAAAATTCTCTGAATAAGACATGATCTACCTCCAAGAGAGAACCAAGTGTTTATTTCTCTTAGAGAATACCCTCTGCTGGATAACCCTCATTCCAGGGTTTTTCAATTCTTATTTTCAGGGACTGTAGCTTTGGAGGATGCTTCCGCTTGCTGCTGGCAAACATCAAGGGGCAGGAATTCTCTGGAGACCAGCACTTTAAGAGTGTTGCCTTGCCTGCCCATAGCTTCACCCACATGTGGACCACTGTTCTTCCTCTGCTTTCTCCTCCTTTCCCCAGACTCCTAGAGCATGCAGGCATGCCTTCATGCACAGTACAAGACCGTGTGGCGCCTTCCTCTCCTCTCTTGGCCTCTTCCGGCTCCCTCAGCACCTGCACTCAGCTCTGGCAATACTCCCTTGGTGCACTTCCTTGCTGCTGGCTGTGTGCACTGCTGCATGCTGTCTACCCAGCAGATCTCCCAGGGAAGGAAGGCACTCTTAGGAGAAAGGAATCGAAGAAGGGAATTATCCCTGGGCTTCTGGGTTTAGTTCCAGAATCTGCCTTAGCAGATGGGGATTTAAATTCACACCGAGAAAACTATTTGTATCGGGTTAGCCACAAGGCGCTTTGTAAATCTGGCCCTATGCAAGCTGCTTAGATGGCTCCGAGAAGATGCCCCTCCCGAAACTCCTCTCCAGACAACTCTAGGGCAGATCATAAGACAGCTTTGACATTTTTCTTTCCTCAAATTACAGTTGCACAGTGTATATAGAGTCTGTAAACTTTACGTTGTTTTTACCTTTACTTTTGTACAGGAGGTAGTGTACAGAGGGATATCCTATCAGGCTCTTCATGCAGAGGCCAGAGGACTTGTGGGGATTATCTTCTCCTCTTACGTGTATCCTCCAGGGTCTCCAGGCTTGGTAGCCAGCACTTTTACCCACTGAGCAAGCTTGCTGGCCCTTGGGTCTTTATTGTTTTTATTAACCTCTTCATAAATAATAGTCAGGAACACACCGGGTAAACCAGGTCTGGCTGCCTTGGTAGACTGTCCACAAGGCATTCCATGCCTTGCCTTGTCTTTCTTGGTAGAGCCTCCATCCATAACAAATGGTGTTTCTTAACATTAATTTTTTAATTATTACTGATATTTTATTATTTTTTCTTTCTGAATATTCTTTCTTTCTTCCTCTTTCTTTTTCTTTTTTTTCTTTCTTTATTGCAATTTGTTCACTTTGTATCCCAGCTGTAGCCCCCTCCCTCGTAACCTCACAATCCCATCCACCCTCCCTTAACATCCTCTTTAAAGACTTATTTAAGGAAAAGAAATATTTTAGTGGAAAAGTTAAATCGCACAGTGAGATTTAAAAATTCGTCTTCTGTGCATTTCCTCCTGCCAAGAAAGATTGGTGAAATCTGTGTTTCTGTGGCTTATATTGGAGCAAGTACATAGCATGCACTGCTTAAACAGCACGCACTCACTCTTGGAGATTCTCTCATGGGAATACCCATGTGGTTGCCAGCTGTGCGGGCAGAATTTGAATATTGATCCAAGGTCATGTGTGCAATACCTTTTGGTGAACAGAACCAGTGAGAGCCCGCTTAAAGTTGTCTTTGTCATATTAATCCGAGCAAGGATAAATGTGAGTCAGAGCCCTAAATGTTATTCTTTCCATGAAGTATGTGCTCTGACCATGATATAGTTTTAGAATTAAATGGGAGCT
Organism: Psammomys obesus; assembly: GCF_907164565.1. NCBI lineage: Eukaryota > Metazoa > Chordata > Mammalia > Rodentia > Muridae > Psammomys > Psammomys obesus. Next base: position 1,158,845 of record NW_026585587.1, read on the forward strand.
CTTCAGCTGCTTCTTCGGCTGGTCTGTCCCCTTCCACAATGCACTGGGAGCTGGCCGCATACGTGGGAATACCCACCTCTGTTGAGATTACATTTGAGAGTTGGGGTGCTATGTTCCCTGTACTCTTCTTAGAACTCAAGAGAGCCTCATGTTTGTCCTTTTCAGTCTTCTTTTTTGTATGTGTTCACATCTTTTGCTCTGATTCCCCAGTCCAACCATGATCTCTCTCTAACCTTTATTCTTAACCAGTGTTTGAACTCATTGAATTCATTGACCTTTGGAAGCAGGAACATTTTCTAGCGGATCATTCCATCCTGATACTTCCTGTCCTCCACAGCTTGTAGGTCACTGAGAATTGATGATAATGTGGGATCTTCTGAGCCATGAAAAAGTTCGGGTATTAACCTGGGTAGGAAACCAATGTTCGGTTTTTATCAAGAAGAATATGATTTGCACTTCACTTCAAAAATGTCCCTCAGTTGTCAGGTGTGGTGGCGTTTGTCTTTGATATCAGTGCCTGTTATGCAAAAGAGGCAGAACTCTGTGAGTTTAAGGTCAGTCCAGTCTAAACAGCAAGGTGTAGGCAACCAGGACTACATAGCAAATGCCTTGTCTCCAATAGGTAAATGGATGGATGTGTCAGTAAGTGGATAGATGAAGAGATAAATGGATTTGTTGGTGTGTGGGTAGTTTGAGAGATGTAAAGCATAGAGGCAAAGAAAGGTCATTTATAAGGGTCACTGCAGTTAGTTCTGGGTCACATGAATAAACAAAAGAAAGTGGATGGATTCAGGCTACATTTTGGGTGAAGAAAATGAGTCAATAGTGATTTGCATGGAAGGAAAAGAAGTAGCAAGAAAAGAGAAGAATTAGAAAAGATGCCACCTAAGTTTCTGCTTGACCAACTTGGGGGTTGCCTTTTAATGCTGTGGGCCCACAGGGGTCAGAGAAATTCAGACAAAAGGAAGAAATCTAGAGCTCTGTCCTAGATGCTCAGTGAACATGTAGATGGACGTGAGAAAAAGAATGAGTTCTTCTTTCCAATGAGACCATAAGAACTGAAAAACACTGGGATGGGGGCCACCCCGCAGAAGATTTTCTCTAGGAGCAGTAAACACTTGGTTCTGTCTTGGAGGCAGACCATGTCTTCTACAGAGAATTTCTTTGCCAGAAGGATCATGAGATATGCAAATGTACAGCAAAGATTTTTTTTTCTGGATGCAGAGGTGTTGAAAGCTATAAATATGCGCATGATGACGTAAAGAATTCCTTTGTGGTGGTGGAGTAGAATTCCTGCAGACTGTGCCTCTCTGAGTAAGATTCCCTTTCTGAGTAAGGATGTAAGATGCCCTATAGAAGTGGAATTTTTTATTTTCATAGAAAATGTATGGTTCTGTGATGATCAGGTATGAATGAGATTTGGATAGGTTATCACAGAGCTCAGAAATTAGCTCACAAAAGGGCAAGAGCTGGTCATAGTGGCATGAGACTACAGCTCCACTTACATAGGAGGCTGGGACAGGAGGATCACTTCAGCACAGGAGTTTGAGATCAGCCTAAGAAACACAGCAAGACCCCATCCCTCAAAAGAAGAAGAAGAAGAAGAAGAAGAAGAAGAAGAAGAAGAAGAAGAA
>NW_026585587.1:1160488-1182310 GCF_907164565.1 Psammomys obesus
AAGAAAGAAAGAAAGAAAGAAAGAAAGAAAGAAAGAAAGAAAGAAAGAAGGTCATGTTAATGCCTGCATTTCACATTTCAAGAAGAGATCCATCCATTGTGGTACTAATGTAAATTTTAGGGTCTATTTTAAAGATAAAGATGGAGGTGAGAGCAAACCTTTCTGCAGTTTTGAGAGAGATATGCTCTGTATTTAAGCAAGTGAAACTGCATGTAAACAGTCCTTTGAAAAGATACAAACTGGTGTCTGCATAGAAAAATAGGTTACCAGCTATGGGACTAGAGTGTCTGTTTGAAAAGTGAGGCTGTATCTATGAGTCATTTTAAATTGTTTTCTCAATAATTTGGGACAGAGGGCTAATATCCAGAATATATAAAGAACTCAAGAAGTTAAAAAGCAACAAATCAAGTAATCCAATTAAAAAATGGGGTACAGAGCTAAACAGAGAATTCTCAATAGAGGAACATCAAATAGCAAAGAAACACTGAAAGAAATACTCAACTTCCTTAGTCCTCAGGGAAATGCAAATCAAAACAACCCTGAGATTTCACCTTACACCCATCAGAATGGCTAAGATCAAAAACTAAAGTGATAACACATGCTGGAGAGGATGTGGAGAAAGGGGAACCCTCCTCCATTGCTGGTGGGAATGTAACCTTGTACAACCACTTTGGAAATCAAGCTGGCGCTTTCTCAGATAATTAGGAATAATACTACTTTCATGAAGAGCCTTGCTAGGCCACAGAGGAAGACATGGCAGCCAGATACCTGAGAAGCTAGGGTCAGAAGGAAAGGGAGGAGGACCTCACATATCGGTGGACTTGGAAAGGGGCAGGGAGATGAGGGAGGGAGGGTGGGATTGGGAGGGAATGAGAGAGGGGGCTACAGATGGGATACAAAGTAAATAACCTGTGATTAATATAAAAAAATAAAAATTATTTTTAAAAAGATCCAGCTATACCACTCCTAGGCATATATCCAAAATATGCTCAAGTATACAACAAGGACATTTGCCCAACCATGTTTGTAGCAACTTTATTTGTAATAGCCAGAATCTGGGAACAACTCAAATGTCCCTCAATTCAGGAATGGATACAGAAATTGTGGTACATCTACACAATGGAATACTACTCAGCAATTAAAACAAGGAAATCAAGAAATTTGTAGGCAAATGGTGGGAACTAGAAAAGATCATCCTGAGTAAGATATCCCAAAAGCAGAAAGGTTATATACTCACTTATAAGTGGATAGTAAACATATAATATAGGATAAACATGCTAAAATATGTACACCTAAAGAAGCTGGGCAAGAAGGAGCACGTGGGTAAGATAATCAATCCTCACTCAGAAAGGCAAACAGGATAGACATCGGAAGAGGGAGAAAACAGGGAACAGGATAGGAGCCTACCACAGAGGGCCTCTGAAAGACTCTACACAGCAGGGTATCAAAGAAGATTCTGAGACTCATAGCCAAATTTGGGCAGAGTGCAGGGAATCTTATAAAAGAAGGGGGAGATGAAAGACATGGAGAGGATAGGAGCTCCACAAGGAGAACAACAGAACCAAATATCTGGGTACAGGGATCTTTTCTGAGATGATACTCCAACCAAAGACCATGCGTGGAGATAACCTAGAACCCCTGCAGATAAGCCCATGCCATCCCAATGTCCAAGTGGGTTCCCTAGTAAGGGGAACAGGGACTGTCTCGGACATGAACTCAGTGGCTGGCTCTTTGATCACCTCCTCCAAGGGGGGAGCAGCCTTGTTAGGCCACACAGGAAGACAATGCAGCCAGTCCTGGACTAGGGAAGGGAAGGATGGAAGGGAAGGAGGGCCTCCCCTACCAATGAAGTGGGGGAGGGGCATAAGAACAGAAGAAGGAGAGAGGGTGGGGTTGGGAGAGGACAAGAGAGGGGGCTACAGCTAGGATACAAAAGAGAATAAATTGTAATTAATAAATAAATTAATTAATTAAAAAATTAGGGCCATCTATATCTGAACTGTTAAAACATTATGATAGTATTGGTGTAAGAAGCTCTAGTTGGTAGGAATTTAAAAATGTTTTAAGTTGAGCTTTTAGTAAATTTATTTTTAACACATAGATATTTAAAGAATTATATTGAATATTTAAAAACCCATTATAAATCAAATATCAATTTCTTGACTTATGTCTTGTTATACTCTTTTTGTTTGCCCAGTTTTGTACTACAGAGCTTCTATTTCTACTACATACTTACAGGTTCCACCATGTATTAGAACTCTGTATGGCTAAGTTATCTGCAAGTAATTGTTTCTTACTGAGATTTAAAGTATTACATTTATCACAAGTGGTCATATTTTTTAAAGTGTTGAATACCCTTAGCCATTAGGGAAATACAAATAAAAGCTAGTTTGATATCCCATCACACCTCAGCCAGAAGGTCTACCATCAGAAAAATAAAAAAACATGTGCCAGAGGGATGTGAAACTCTTCTTAACTGCTGGTAGGAGTACAAGCTGGTACATCTGCTAAGGAAATCAATAGGGAAGCTCTGAAAAAAAAAAAAAAAAGAATTACTATACCACTCAGCTGCACCCCTCTTAGGCACATAACCAAAGGACTCTATGTCCTGTTTACAGAGACATGTGTTCTCACATGTTCATAGGAAATGGAATCATCCTACGTGTTGCCCATCAGATTAACGGATAAAGAAAATGTGGTCCATGAACACAGTGGGATTTTATTCAATCACACAGAGAAATGAAATCAAGACATTTGCAAGAACATGTATAAAACTGATTATTAACATAATATAGTCCAGACTCAGAAAGGCAAATATTACACATTTTCCTCTTAAATGTGGATCTGAGATTTTTAACTTTTATATATGCAAGCAAAGGTCATAACATCAAAAAATGGGATCATGTGGAGAGAGAAATGATTTTAAGTGGGGTCAGGGAGAGAGGGTAATAAAATAGGCGAGCTATGAAAGCAGAGCAGGGCTAATGAGCAGAGGAAGGACAAAAGGAGAATGAAAAAATAGGGAGAGGAGCTGAGAACAATCAATAAAAACAAAATATTTGTATGGTTAAAGAATAAAAAAAATAAAGAAGTAAATAAGTTAAAAAAAATACATAGGAAAATTCTATAAGAAAAACCCATTACTTTGCTAACCTAAAGAAACAAATAAAAAATAGTGTAAAATAAAGTATTGAGTGTTTAATATAGAGGGCTGCTGCTTTAAATGAAATTAGGTGAGATGCTTCAAGGATTATGTATGACTCCAGCACCTTCTATTTACTTAAGATTATAATTACCTGTTCCCCTAATAAAAAGGACATTCTGGAGCCCAAATTAATTGTTGCCCTTGTCTGTAGCTGCTAAACATGCTGTAAATCTTGTTGGCTGAGGGCCATATAGGGCAGGGAGCAGCCACCCAGGGGAGCCAGTGCTGGTGCCGCGGGCGGGCAGGGAGGTCATCAGGGATGCTGGAGCATATTTGAGAAGCCCAGAAGAACAGTAGCCACCACAAGAAAAACACATCAACAGAAACACTGCTCTGGTGCTCTCTGTGCACAGGAAGGTAACTTCACCAAACTGACAGTGCTGAGGCAGCTGGGACCGTCCTTTATCCGCCCTTTGAGTTTGAGACACAACTGGAACATTTCCCCATCCGCCCCCTAGTCTGGAAGCTCATTCTAAACAAGGGCCTGGTTTATAAAAAGGACCTCAGTATAGCTGAATGAATAGACATCATCCTCAAGTCAGACATCTTATTTCAAATGGCTCGATTCAGTTTTAAATCACCACCAAACTGCTTCCTGAATCCACAGGAGTCCCAGCACTATTAATATGACGAGGAGTCATAGTTTTGAACAAGATATTAAGTTGCAACAGTATAGAGGCAGGGACCATAGCATGGTAGCACACATTCATCCCGACCAATCCTTGGGAAGCCAAGGCAGAAGGATTTCTCTGAGTCCAAGGTCAGTCTGGGATACACAGTGTGTACAAGGCCAGCTGGGGATACACAGAAAAACTCTGTGCCAAAGAACCAATAGCCCCCTCAAAGAAGATTCGATATATGATGTAGTTCTTTAGTGATGATTCCAGGGACGACCAGCTAAAGAGAACCAGAGAACAGGCTTTGGAATAGCTGGCCTTAAACTCTTCATCTTTCTGCTTCTTCCTCCTGAGTGTTTGTGTTACAGCACTGTTGTGGGGTTGGTCTGGTGCTTGTAATTTGATGCTAAATACTGACCCTCAAGATCTGGTTATTGCCCAGATACACCTATTCTTGTTGGAAACAAACTCCAAACTCTGAAAGGGTATATAGTTTGTGCCTTTATAAAACAAAATAAAAACAAATACAAGGGGGGGAAAAGGTTGGCTAAGTTCTTCTTTTGCAAAGTTGTGTGTGTGTGTGTGAGAGAGAGAGAGAGAGAGAGAGAGAGAGAGAGAGAGACAGAGCTTTGCCTGCATGTATGAATGTACACCACATACGTGTGTCAGTTGCCTGTGGAGGCCAGAAGAACGCATCATATCCCTTGGAACCGAAGTTGCAAACAGTTGTGAGCCACCATACGAGTGCTGAGAATGAAACCAAAGTCCTTTGCAAGAGCATTAAGTGCTCTTAACCACTGAGCCATCTTCACAGCCCAGCACCTAACTTCTGTTCTTGTTATTGCTTGTGAGAGTGTTATCATTATGTTCAGAGATGTGGTTATTAATCCGGTGTAAGCTTTGCTCGCACTCTTGAAACTGTAGCTTATTGTGACCCTTAGGCACACACTACTGTTTTCTTAGCAAAGACGTTGACCTTGGGAACCAGTAGCAGATGAATATACGAAAGTTGCTCTGGCTGGCATAGACCATATAGCACTTCTGTTGGTATTTAAAAAAACAAAGATTCTGATAGGTTAACAGGACCTCAGCTAAAGATAGTCACACACACAGGCATATTCACGACTCTGAGCTTGAAGGAATACACATGCAGTGGCAAAAGTAAAATGTAAAAAAAATAATAATTTAAAAATAGAACATTTATACTTAATAAACATATCAGTTGCACTCAGGGGAGGAAGCGCCTTCATAGATGTTATTATGGCATTATAAAAAAATAAGAAAAAAAATCAGAGAATGCAGACTATCTGCAAAGCACTAAGAAGGGATATGAGGAGGCATACAATCAACTTCCATCTCAATGGCATAGGGCTTGAAACCGAGAAACTCAAATATTTACTATTGAACATCCCTGTACTAACAGGTGTGTTTAGAGTTTTTGCAGAAAACAGTGGCCCAAATGCACCAGCGACTGTGTAGTCCCCCCCCCCCGTGCAGATGCCCCAAAGTTATTCTAAGAATGGGCACTGGGCAGGATGCATGCCTTTGCAGTGTGGACGGTAACTAGCATTCATCACTACATAAACCACAACTTCATGGGTGCCTACAGGTGTATTTCACCCCAGGACATGCCAAGCATATTGACAGCACCTTCCTGGAATTCTACACATCATTTTTAATGTGAGGTTACAATGTTACGTGTTTTATTTAAGTTGGGGAAACATCTAATATATTAGGCATCTGTATACACAGACCAGTACTGTTTGGGAAGCCGCCTCATTTGTTATTTCACATGGCACAACAATCCTGTTAGAGAAGGTCCTGCTCTCATCTCCACTTAATGAGTGAAAACCTCAGAGCACAGAGGGGATGTGGTGTGCCTATGCTCTGATATTAAAGATGATTAGGGAGAATGAACCACACCAGGCCTTGCACCACATCACATTTAATTTTTACCATGAAATAACTAAAAGTTTCTAGCATTTGGTCTAAAACTAATCCTGTATTCCCAGCAACTCAGAATTTCTAATTCGTTGAGGGGTTGGATAAGCCGCAGTTTTTTAAAATTTAATGTTGCTTATTTTTTAAGTTTCAGAGTAACTTCATGCCTGTCATTTATTATATCACGAAGTCATCAAGACAAATATGAATATTTACAGCTCAAAGGAGAAGAACATGGGAGTCATGAAACTTAAATGATTGGCTTAAGACCACATGGTGTTAGGAAATTAGGGTCTAGAGCATCTGAACCCTAGGATTGTCACACTGGGAGTGGTTCTAGATTTGGAAACTGTCTGAAAAATCATTCAGTTGTCTTTCATTTTGTTGGCAAGTATTGGGGAGGACATCTCACACTAACTTGTGTGACAGTATTTGGGAAAATTTAGGCAAAGTTCTTCCAAAGATTGCACTCCCCAGGAAGAGTCCCATGTGGTCAGAGCCTAATGTCACTGAGCTTACACTCTTTTCCAATTTCCCTGCTGTGGCTAGATATCGCTCTCTTATTGAAAATTAGTCCAAGATGATGGTTTACCAAAATAAAATATTGCTCAGTTTATATCCACTGAGAAATTCTCGAAACAGTTTGTGGGGGTCAACATGACTAAGTCCATTCTGCCATGAAAGTCACTTCAAGACTGTTTCTAAGCAGATTAAAGAATGCTGGTCGTCCCAGCTCTAATCTCTGAGCTCATGAGGAGAGTTTTGACAAAATACAGATCACTTTTAGAAATCCTGAAAACTTTGTTGTTATTTATGGCAATTCTTAGGGAGGTGAAGATAGAAGAGGTACCAGAGCAGAAAAAGACAGTTGAAAATCCACAGGTTTTCTAAAGAAACATGAGATTTCTACGTCGGAGAAAAGGGAGCTTTCTTTACAGAGTTCAACTTTTAAATTACTACAATTCAGAACAAAGTGTCTATTGAGACCTGAATCATTTATCAATATCACAAATGAACTCAATGACTAAGGTTAGTCCTTAAAGGTATTTTAACAGAATAAGCTTTGAGTTTTGTAAATAATGCTTCAATCATCAATTCAATGGCTGATTATTAAATCATCTTTAAATTTTGTACAAATGATCGATTGTTAGGGGAAATAATTAAAAAGATTACAAAAGAGGCCTGGGCACTTAACTCAATGGAAGAGAGAGCTTGCTTTGCCTACATGAGGCTCTGGAAAAAGAAAAAAATAGGAAAAGAGACTAAGTTCACTGGGAACCTCACTTTACATGAACTCCATATGAAACCTCTATGTCTCCATGCATGCTGGTGTAAATCCTCATATATAAATGGCTATCCAGAGACATCAGACTGCAACCTTATCCAACAGAGCCACACACTTAATGAAAGTCAAAATGTTTGTAATAAAAAGCCCTTGGTGGGGGGGGGGGGGGGGCGAGATTCACCCTATGGAACACACTGTAAAGAAGACGACCAGTTTGAGAATGGTCACCAGTTCTTGGCCCACACGTTAAAATGTATGTTCAAGAGAATGCTTGTTCCTAGACTGTATGAAGAACTCTTACGACTTGGCACATGGTAAGTAAAAACAGAACAAGCTTGAGTGCCCTCTGCTGTGGTTTGAACGCAGTTTGTTTAGAAGAAATATTTGTTAAGAGAATTCTCTCCCTGCAAAAAACTAGCATGCTTTCCCTGCAATTCTACCAACTTGTCTGGCTTGGGGAGTTGGTGAGTTTATTGAGCTTACTTACAGAATGTGGGTTGAGAGGCTATATAGAGGCTCAAGGGTGACCCCAAAGCGGTCCCACACCAGGACATCTCATTCCAGTTCTTGTATAGTCCTAATTATAACTGATGGAACGATAATGTTTATAGTCTTTAAAATAACGATTGTATTTATCAGTCAATTCATTGTTAACATTCATTATAGCCCATGATTGTGTCTATTAATATCCACGATTTATCCATTTTATTCAGGAGGTACGCAAAAATGCCTGTGAACTTTCTACCATATTCAGTAACCTAGAAGCATATTTGTCCACATCTCCTGGCACACTTGTCCAAAAGTTTTAAAGATATGTATAGCTAGGAGGAGCTGAGCAATAATTATATTATTGTATATAATATGCTACGTGATTAGTATGCTACTCATACTCTAAAAGAGCTGAAGATTCTTAACAATCTCATTTGAAATCTCAGCAGGTTTTTGTAGTACAAACCAAGAAACTGATTCTAAAACTTACAGAGAAGTTCAAAAGACCTTGACTGTGCTCATAGGGTTTGCTGTCTGGTGGCAAGAAGAGTGAAACTTGCTTTCCGGGGATTCTAGTCCCTCTGAATGTTGGGGAAACAATGGCTAATATGAGGTATCCTGAATTGGAAATCAACTTCAAGAGAGAATTCTACAGTAGTTACTTATTTTCTCTCTAGTCTGGCAGGTAGGAGCATTGTCGCTTCTGTGCCCATGCAGTTTAATTCTAAAACTTACGAATGCAAACAGTTTTATTTATTTACTTTTTTAAAATTAATTTCAAGATGCCCATATCTCCCAGAGCATGCATTATCTGAGTAAACTGTACATCCACGGTGATACAGTAAAACCAATATTGCTCGGCCCTTGACCATCTAGAAAGTGATAGAAAACATTTTGATATTTCCCAAGAATGTTCAATGTCCAGTGCTGTTTCTAATACCATCTAAGATGGGCAACCAACGGTGTGTTGCCAGTTCTGATTAGCTGTGTCTAGTTCTCTGAGATAAAATAAACATGTTTCAGGACCGTGGAATGTCCAGGAAACCATGCTGTATCACCCCCTTTGACTGATGAATCACAGGCCTGTGGGGAACGGCGTGACTGTAGAATCCATCAAAGGTGGGACATATAGTCTTAGAGACTCTTCACTGTCTTCTCACTATTCTTGTAAACAAGTGAACAACACCTTCTCTGATGTGTGTTACAGAAGTATTAATCGCCAGCTCCGGTTTTCCAATTTATCTGGGTGAGAAATGTGAATGAATACAAGCAAAGCCATGGCAATTCTAAACTAGCAGGTCCAATTCTATGAGATATACTCTAACGTATTTTGAACTTTTCTGGGGAATGAGAACCTATCTACAATATTTCACTCCAGAAACTGACTTTTGTAGACGAGAGCTCACCATTCATCATCCCCTAATGACTGCCCCCATGTCACTGACAGGTGTAGTTAGTGGGGTCTGTGGTGTTCAGTCTGGATCAAACAGAATCTGGAAAGAAGTGGTTTGTGATACAAAGCCCCGGGCAGACAGAAGGCCTTCTCAAAGCAGGCAGGAAAATGAGCAGGCCCTGACCCAGAGAGGACAATAACAGCAGTCATCTAAGCTGGGGGAGGGAGGTGAAGAGAAATTGCCATCAGCACGTGGGGAGCCCATGGTCCAAGCATAAGCATGTGGGACTTAGAACCTCACAGATTTGCAAGTACTTCCTCATAAGATAGATACTAAGAGAAAAGAACTCTGGGTGTGAAAGACACTCGTGGCTACCTCAATACCCTTAACTAAAGGTCCCAAATGGTGCTCACTGCTGGCTGAATTATGCACTAAGAGAAATTGGGTAATTCCATCATGACTAAAGAGACTAGAAACTCAGATTGGGACTCCCAAAAAAAATGTTTTTGTAAAAATCATCTCTCAGGGGGCTGGAGAGATGACTCATTGGTTGAGAGGATTTGTGATTCTTGCAGAGGACTCACTTTCTGTTCTCAGAACCCACATGGTGACACACAAGTATCTAGTAACTTGAGTTCTAGAGGATCTGGTGCCTTCTTCTGAGCTCTGCAGGTACCAGGCACACATGTGGTGCCCATACATACACAAAGGCAAAAATGCTAACATATAAGTAACAAAATTAATTAAACAAAAAAAAAATTGAAATCATTTCTACATCCCAAAATTTTGAGACGTTGAAAGTAGAGAAAAGAAGTACCCAAGAAGTCCCTAAAAGTGATACAAACTGAATGAGAGGTTGAGACAGTAATGTGACTAAAACAAGGTAAAGTTCTAAGATTGTTGAAAATCCCAGCTGACCAGTTAGGAGCCCCTGGCTTTGCACTTCCATCAGCTTCCAGATATGTACGTTCACCCCAGCAATCTGAATCCATTGATTTCCCAATTACATGTGGTGGCTAAGAAGCCAGCTGGTCAATATTCTAAATTTCATGCATAATCTAAAGTTATGCATCCTCAAAAGGGCCCTAGTTATCTATAAATATATATGCTTTTCTTCCAGTGAGCTAGAAGTAATTCTTAAATGCCCTAAATACACTTGTATTCTGAATACTACATTTTTCCAATATCTGGCATTATTTCAAAGAACCTCCCTTCACACAGAAATATGTTATCATTGAACATATAACTTGACAAGGATCCATTGTAACTGTATGAAATTTCCTAGGGTGATTTATATCTAATTTTCACCATTCCTCTAAAGGACTGTCTTAGATAGCTCAGGCTGCTTTGACATAAAGAGAGTAGACAGGCCAACCCATACAATAGACATCAATTTATTCATGGTCTTATAGGCTAAAAAACCTGGCATCAAAGTGCTGTCAGGTCCACAGGCTGAACCCCAACTTCCTGCCCTTGGCTTTTCGGCAGCTCCCTTTTGCCATGTTTTATGGTGAAGAGTAGAGAGAGTAAGAACTTGTGGCTTTTCTTATAAGGCCACTAATTCCAATTGTAAGGATTTCTGCCCTTTCTGATATTCCCCACACTGCATTGGCATAGGATTTCTTACATTCTTTTCGTTCTTCTCTCATTCATTTAGATTTATGGAACTTCCCTTTCCTGACATGAATGTCATTAATTGTGCACTTCCATAATTGCAGTGAATCCTATTTCCTCTGGGAAAATGAAGAAAAAGCTCTCTCTAGCCATAATACAGATAAAACATATCGGCAGGCGATGTGCGTGGGAGAAAAATGAGAAAATGAGTCTGCATTAAAGGTCTTATGGTTCAGATACATGAAGCAGTCAAGAGATTTTAAGGCAGAATTTCATTTCCTCGAATCTCAAAATTTATGATGTTTAAACTGTCGATGACCTTTTCTAAAGGAATTAATTTTCTTGTATTGTTAGTGAGAGCTAATTAAGTTTCAGGACTTACATGTACATACTACATCTTTTAAAGGAGAGAACCAACTAAAGATGTGTAACAAATACCCCCCTTCCCCAGCCAGCCACAGCTTGCTCTGAATCCATGCTTCCATTAGCAAAGCCCAAGGTTACAGAGGCCAGACCACTTGCAGCCTTTACAAGGAGCAGGCACCCCTGGGAGACCTTAATTGAGCTGATTGGGGCTAGCAATTCCATGAACATCAGCGAAGCTTCGATTGTAGCAAGAAAAAAAAATGCAAGAGGTGGGGGCCACTACTCAAATGATCTTTTAGGGAGTGCGGGAAACAAAGGAAATTTTCTACACCAAAGAATTTGGCTAGCAGCATGGTAACCTCTGTTTCCAGAGGGTCAGAGAAAAAGGACAGTTCATCTAACCTCTACACCTCCATTCCTCAATTTCTATTTTTAATTAGTAATGATGCAGCAGACCATAAGCAACATCACTGTTGGTGTAGAGCCATTTCACACAACAGCAAAATTGTGGGAAGTAAGAGGAGAGGGCCTAGTTTCTTTCTTCCCATATTACTGGGCCCCTGAACAATGTGTGTTCAATGAGTACCCTCTCTCCAAATTAGTAACATCCCATTCTAAGGTCTACTTAAAGTAATTGAGAAAATACTTAAAAATCTCCCCTTTAATTGCATGTTTGTAGAATAGCAAACATATGGCTGACACTCTCCTTCTTGGTACATTGTCAGGTAAGCTTTACCACTCTGGCCACTTAGGTTAGGGAAATCAAGTACCTGCTCCTTGCAAAAGGCAATTCTGTGGTCTGTTCCCAGGGACCTAGCAGCTACTTACATTATCACCTGCCACCTCCAGATGTGCAGGTGTGTGCTGTGGATAAAAGGACCAGCAGCCACCCAGAACACTCTCTCTCTCTCTCTCTCTGCCCTCTTGGTTCACTGATCCCTGTCTGTCTGCCTGTCTATATGTCCACTTGTCTGTCTTTATCCCTTCCCCAGATCCTCTCTCCTCTTCCCTCCCCCAATAAACCTTTTTTTATACCAGATCTGTTGCATGGTGTAAGACATCTTGCTGCAAAGCTTTACACAGCACACACATGCTTTAAAATCCCAAAAAAACGGGATGGACATTGGAAGAAGGAGAAAACAGGAAACAGGGCAGGATCCTACCACAGAGGGCCTCTGAAAGACTCTACCCAACAGTGTTTCAAAGCAGATGCTGAGACTCATAACCAAACTTTGGGCAGAGTGCAGGGAATCTTATAAAAGAAGGGTGAGACAGTAAGACCTGGATAGGACAGGAGCTCCACAAGGAGAGCAACAGAACCAAAATATCTGGACCCAGGAGTCTTTTCTGAGACTGATACTCCAACCAAGGTCCATTCATGATTATAACCCAGAACCCCTGCTCAGATATAGCCCATGGCATCTCAGTGTCCAAGTGGGTTCCCTAGTAATGGGAACAAGGATGGTCTCTGACATAAACTCAGTGGCTGGCTCTTTGACCACCTCCCCCTGAGAGAGGGAGCAGCCTTGCCAGGCCACAGAGGACAATGCAGCCACTCCTGATGAGACCTGATAAGCTAGGGTCAGATGAAAGGGGAGGAGGACCTCCCCTATCAGTGGACTTGGAGAGGGGCATGGGAGGAGATGAGGGAGGAAGGGTGGCATTAGGAGAGAATGAGGGAGGGGGCTACAGCTGGGATACAAAGTGAATAAACTAATTAATATTAAAAAATAAAAATTTAATTAAATAAAAAAACTCAAAGAAACTCAACTCAGATATAAATAAGGGTAAAGAGTAAAGTGTGAGAAGGTTAGTTTTCCAGATACCTGTTCCTCAAGTTTGGTAAACATATGTACACCTTCTGCAAACACATACTCTGAATCCAGAACTCCTTATCTCTGTTTGTGAAGATTAAAGACAGCCATGTTTAGGAGAAACCACACTCAGTCTCTGCAGGAGCATCCTTTGTTGAGGACCCTCTATCACTTCCTTTCAGATAGTAGCAGGTTGACAGAGTCAGCTAGCACAAACTTATTATGGTGGGAATCCTCTGTAACTGAGTCTTTCAACAGTAGACCTGTGGCACACATTTTGTTTTCAACCTTCAAAAGATCAAAGTCTTTGAGGACTAGGATGAGTAAGGGGGTATTTGAAAAGACAACTCTCTTGGTTGTGCCAGGAACTCAATGGCTTTGGCACATCTTGGAAAATAAATAACTGGGAATTTATTCCCCTATTCCTAAGCTTCTGGTGCACCTCTCAACAAGTGGGACCACTGAGTGCCATGGTTTTCAAATTCCTTTCTGCTCCATTGTTCTAGTGTCTTACAATTGGAAGAGTAAGGTTCCATGCAGGCCAGTCATTAAGATGCTAATGAAGAAAGAAAGAAAGAAAGAAAGAAAGAAAGAAAGAAAGAAAGAAAGAAAAGGTAAGGATATTTCTTTATTGAAATTAAAATAAATATGTATTACACATAATACTATATGAATGGTCCAGGAAAAGCACATCGTTTCTAAAAGGTCAGGTAGACCAGAGGAATTTTCAAGTGGAATGAAATTACTATCCACACAAAGACATCTTTTATCTACCTTATAATTTTGAACTGCAGACTACCACACACAAAGTCAGAACCCTTAGCCTACTCCACTCCCAGCCCCCTCCTTGCACTGCCTGGCAAGAAAGATGGATGGAGGTCACTCTAGAGAGATTACAAACACTGCAAAAGCTGTAGGAGGGATAGGAATCTGTGACTGTGACTGACATCACTTTGTTGTCATTCCTAAAATACTTAGGGTCTCTTTTCTGCTAGCAAGGACTCATTCTTTGATTCTTGGATGAAAATTAGAAAGTATCTTACTGTCAATCAAATAAATTAATACTTTATCTTGAGAGCATCAGCTCTAGAGCAGCAATGCCTTTTGACTAACAGGCTGCTGAAAGCTCACAGGCACTATGAACATCGAGAAGCCTACTGATGGGGTTTGTGTCCCCTGTCCCTAGTGCACAGCTCTTCTGGAACAGAAATTTGTTTGTGAGGTTTGGAGCAAAATGGGAGGTTTTAAGTTTTTTAAGCAAAACTTAACCTCTCAATCTATAGTCCAAAGTCATGGCCCCATCTCACAGTTTTACTATGGTTAAGTGCAGCATAATTACAAAAATCACAGAGTGCAAAATTTGCTTGCCAGCTATTCTCACAGGAGACCTGCCTTCATTCCTGTCTCTTCTAATTTCTAAATAGAGACAGTGCCCTTCTTGAAGATAGCGATGGCTGTGAGTAGCCTCGGAGAGGGGGAGGTTGTTTGTTTGTTTTAATTTGTTTTGTTTTGTTTATTTTTTCTTTTAGTTTTCTGTTTATATTTCAGTAGAAACACCAATGTATCACAATATTTGCTTCACTTATTTAAAAATATAGGCAAAGGACAAAAGAGATGAGTATTGGGCTTGGTATTATAGGGCCTGCCTAGCTAGGTTCACTCCCCAGTACTGTAAAAATAATTAAAATATTACCAACAAGCCAGAGATGGTATATTCCCAACACCCAAGAGGATAGATGGACCAGGAATGCTGTGAAGCAGCCCTGGCTATCCAATGAGACTCCATTTTTTTAAGGGAAGAATGAAGGAAGGAGAAAAGGAAGTAAAGATAAAGTGGGGGAAAGGGAGGGAGGAAGGAAGATACCAAGGCATTAATAGCATATATGGGCATATTCCTACAGCTTCTCCACGTGCTTTTCTTGATACCCTCAACATTTGCAAGCAGGTGACCAATGAGGAAATTGTAGTTTTCACTGAAACGGTCTGAGAAAGTGCAGCAATAGCCTGGAAGGTAAAAATGGCAGGGCTCATTCCTGGCATCTGTCTGCCTTCCTCTGTAAGAATGCAAAGTAAGATCATTATATCTGTCAGGTACACAGAAGAAGAGAGAAGAAACTATCCTGGTCTGAACTTCTTAGGCTCTACAACCCCTAGCCTAGGACAGTGGTTCTTCATCTTCCTAATGCAGTAAACCTTTAAAACAGTTCCTCACGTTCTGGTGATCCCCCACCACAAAATTATGTTGTTGTTACTTGACAACTGTGCTTTTTCTACTGTTACGAACTTTAATATAAATGTGTGAAATGCAGGGTATCTGATGTGTGACCCCCTCCCCAGAGGGGTCACAACCCACGAGTTGAGAACCTCTGGCCTAGGAGGTAAGCCTTGACAGCCGATGTACCTGTGTGGAAACCACTCTTTGAGGTATTTCTTCATCAGAACCTGGTACAGGTGTTTGAGATGTGACAAAGTACTAATGATGCAACAGGAGAGAATCAAGTTCAGAACAGTAGCCCCATGGAGCCTGTATCTCACACTGCTTAAAATCCTGATCTTGCAGTCTCTGAGGGCCAAAAAGAGGTAAACTGGCCTGGGTGCTAGCCAGTGCAGCAGGAGCAAGTCAGAAGGCACAGAACTCAGGGTGCTCCATCACCCCAGTTTCCTGGAGGACTATCCTGAAATGCCCATCCAGCTAGAGATCTTATAACAGCAAGCAGATCAATGCAGTAAGTGTGGATTGATGTTTCTCCATGATGTGAAAGGGATGGAAGAGCAAATGCAGTGACCACACAAATACAGCGGGAGATGCAGGAAGGCCTTTGTCATATGAAGACCTAAAATCAAAGATTGATAATACACATGCCTTATCATCTAGGAAAACAAAACAAAACAAAACAAAACAGGAGGACCCGACATGGTCTGGCTGCAAGGTCCTTTCCTTTTCAAGGGTCCTCCTTGAAGAAGGGCACATACAGTTTCTGCTTGTCCCTGAGTGGTGGCTTCTGTTCCCTTTCCACCACAGAAGTATTCAGACAACAGTCATAGTCAAAAGCCTGCCTCTCCTCTATTCGTGCCACTCACTCTACATCCGCAAGCAGTCACTTTGTAGCTTGGTCCTCGTCCCTCAGGGTATAGAGACACATTGAGCTGCTGCTGAGGTCCTCTGTCCAGTGCTGGGTACTAGGCACTGGTTGCTTGGCTATTCTTACAACCCTCAGACAGAATACTCCCTCTGAAGTATTCTCTGAAGTACTCTCTGAAGAGAAGGTAATAGAGACAGACTCATGTCTGCACAAGGATAAACCATGAACCTGATCCTGAGGGCTGCAAAGGCAGTGCTCTAATTGGCATCCAGAGGAGTGACGGGCAATAGAGGCCAGAGCCCATGTGAGGAGATCAAATACGTGCAAGATTCAGGCATGAACAATGGTCTGAGAACAGTGGTCTCAGTTATGGTTAGGTCAGGTAAACATAACTAAGGCAGCCTTGGACCAGTTATCAAGTCAGGGACTGCAGCAAATATAAATGAGTCGATGGACACTCAGGTTCTGGACAAAAAAGGAGAGTTCTGATTACTCACTTTGAATCATGAGGTAAAAATATGAGCAAGCAGGTCACCTTGATCCCAAATTCTCTGAGAGGTTGACTAGAGCAATTTATATTCACCTCCTTCTTTCTCTTGCCTGCCTCTCAATAAATAAGACAGACTTATTTCCAGGAAGGGAATTGAATGATAGAGGGAGCCTGAGGGGCACTCAGGAAGAATTGTGAACCATGAAAAATTCAGACTCCTCCTTGGGGTTAGAGAGCCTCGGAGGTGCTTGCCTTTCTTCCGCCCTTATCTCCTTTTAATCATGTCACTGTTTCCCAGGATTAACACTGCACTTACGAGGCTGCTATTCACCTGTCTGTAATGCCATTTTACAGTTCGTAAGCACAGCTCTGGTCTCATGCCAGGTCTCCCTGATTTTCAAAGTAATTGGAGAAGCCTCCTTAGATGGAACTGCTAACCCCTAGGATTGGAGGATTGATTGCTGCCGCGATCATACACTCACCTCATTCTCTAATTTCTGAAAGTGGCTTTTGTCATCATTCTTTTCACTCCATAATTGGTTAAACCTCTCTATTTTTTCACCTTTAATTTAAAAACTTGATCCAGTTCTCAGTTCAATTGAATCTTCATTCATTTCTCTCGTTTCCTCGTTAGAGCCAGACCTATTTCACTGAAAATGTAATCCTCCCCTCAGTGCTCAGGGGAGAGTGGTTTCAAGACCACCCCCAACAATGGAGCAAAATCTATGATCAAGTTTGTTGTACAATCTGGCACAGTGTTTATGTTCACCCTCTATCATACTTTAATCAATTCCAGATTACTTATAATGCCTAATACAATGTCAGTGCTACACATATGGTAGTTATATGTTGTTCAGGGGAGAATGACAAGAATCACATGTTAGTAAAAATAAGGGTTTCATTTTGAATATTTTCCATCCACACTTAGTATGTGGATGTGTAGTTGAACCTACACATACAGACCCTATAGACTCAGGGAACTGAACATATTTATTAAGGCTTTTATGAGGTCTTCTGTACATGCCAATGCTCCTCAGAAGTAGGACTTCAAGTACTCAGTTATTCAGTCACTTAGTAAACATTTACTCTTGACACACCTAATGTTTCCTAACCATTGGTTAGGAGCTTTAGGAGCGTAATTAAAGATGGTTTAGGGAGATCTGAATTCTCCTTTGAATATCAAATATATCATCGACATCATGTTAGCTTTCTGCAATGGTAACAAATAGAGGTTTCAGTCTATAAGGGAAATATGGGCTATGGTACATCAGGATTGTGTGGAAAAGTACACAGCTTAGCTCATCCTTATGAGGAGTTGGGATTGAAATCCCACAATCTTCCTCAAGGGCATGTACCCAGTGACCTGAAGGCCACTCAGTAGGCACCGCTTCTTAAAGACCCGGCCTCTATCCAACAGGACCACCATGGGGAGGCAATTCCTTAATACAAGGATGCACAAGCAGACATTTGGGAGATACTTAAGATTTAAACAACAGTGAAAAGCAACACTTTCTTCCTTTATCTTAAACTACCTAGATATTTGTTCTTGGTTGGTATTTAGAACAGAGGGCCTTGCTCGGGGTCTGTGCTGTGATTAAGGACATATAACTCAAAGCTACGTGAATTAGAGACAGAGGGGCCTCTGCTTTTGTCTCCATCTCCATATGGGTATGTACCCATGCCCCAGAGCATCCCTCCTCTGTACCTGACTCCTGTCTCACATGCCCTGTTCTCAGGTTCTACTCCTCAGTTACTCTTTTGTTACTCTCTCTCTCACCTCTCTCTCTTCTCTCTTTCTCTGTCTCTGTCTCTCTCCCTCTCTCTCATTAGAACATAAGAATCCATGTCTGTCAGTGTTTGTACATAATCATCCCATTACTCTGTGTCATCCTCCTCCACGGGCCCCATTTTGCTGCCATGCCACATATATTTTAAAGATGTATTTATAATTTGGGAACTTTTTCTTCTCAACTTCCAGTGCTGAGGACTTAGAAGACTTTTCTCTCTAGAGACTCACTGGGTTGAAGGAATTATTATAGCATTGTTGATTTAACTCATTTCTCCACATGCCCCCTCCTTTATTATTGCTGTCTCTCACGGCAGAAATCCCAGCGCTCACACTAGCATCCCCTCTGATCTTGTCTCCTCTCCCCTCTTTATTTGCCTCATATTAACCCTCAGAAGATTTGCTCAACTTCATCTTTGAATTCTTCAGTTATATTTTAGCACACACTTTAGAATTCAGATCACTCTTTCAAGTCCTCTGATTCCTCTGCTCAGCCCAGAATACACACAGTCTTCTATTATGTCTCCCAGGCTTTTAGGTGCGTTCTCATTTCTATACCTGTTAGGTTTCCTGTTTACACATTTGAAACGTTAGATGATTTATTTGAGGATATGTGCCTTTTGATACATGATCTTGGGCAAAAATCTGTAAAGAGGATGTACCGTTTATTGTAGAGGCTATTCTAAAATGTCTGATTCTAAAATTCCTTCATGTTGCTCATATTTGAAATGAAAATGCTGTAAAGCTGACTAGACCACTGTGTGCACTGACAGCCTCTTTAGAGGGGAGCCTGGATGTTGGATGATGGGGAAATAAGAGCTCTCTCTCTGCCTCTCTGTCTCTTTCTCTGTTTGTCTGTCTCTCATTCTCTCTGTCTCTGTGTCTGTGTCTCTGTCTCCTTCTGTTTCTCTTTCTCTGACATCTCTCTCTTTCTTTATGAAGACACCTGTCTAAAATTTTTCTCTCTCACAGAAAAGAGTCACCAAGGTGTATGGCATTCTGGAAGTTGTCTGGAAGGAAACAAGGCTCCACTGCTCAACAAACATCAGCTTTGCTCCATCTCCAGCCTTGTGTCATTCCTCACCCCCAAGCTGGACCCTGCAGGCTTGATCCTGATAACATTCTGAGCTACAAAATTCACTGTGAGAGGTGATTCTGTTCACTGGAAGATGTCTGCTAGAGCCTTGGCTTTCACCCAATAGAAGCCAGGAGCACTATAAAGTGTGACAACCCAAAATATCTATAAAAATTGGCAAATATCCTTTGGGATGGTCTCCTGGACTCTGCAAAGACTAAGATGGTCCTGTTCTATGCCTCCAGTTACAAAAATTTGAACCCCTCCAGAGGCAAAGCAGGAACTCAAGGACACAGGAGATGACATGAGGGTAGATTTTGCACACATGTATGACCTTGATTCCAGAAGGTACCAGAAGCCTCCAATTATAGAACGTCATGGTGGCTGGCAAAGTAGCTGAGGATGACCTTGAACTTTGATCAGCTGGGATTATAGGTGTATGTCACCATATCCAATTTATATGGTGCTGGGGATTGAACCCAGGGCTTCAAGCTTGCTAAACAAGTAAATGACTAACTAAGATACATCCTCAACCCCTGAAGACTTTTTTTTTAAAAAGCAAACTACAGGTATAATTTCTTTTTTTTTTAGAGGGAAAACAATATTTATATTATTTTTTGAGAATGTGTTAAGATTTTCACAGAGATTTTTAAGAGTCCCAAAGGCCTGCCAACTCTTTCATTTTACTTACACTATTAAAGCTAATCTAAGAACATGAGATTAGTTGCTAAGTTAGAAAAAAATTATATAGCACGGGCAGCCAGTGTTACTCAGCATCTGTGGGGCAATGGCTAAAGGGTCTCTGCATGTGTTTATCTCAACAAACAACAAAATAGGTAGTTAAACATGCAAAGCGACACTTCAGATTTGAAAGTAGACAGATGTTTTGCCTTTTCAGAGAATCATGTAAATGCCAGTATAAAACATACAAGTCAAAGCCAGTGACAATGAGGAGTCATGAGTGGGCTAGAGGTAATACCCATCTTCAGAATGTAGAGTTGGAAGAATGGAAACAGCTTTAGGAGAGAGGGAGAGTTGAAACTGCCCTGCTGCACACAACCATTGACCAACCCTTTGTCAAGCCCCATGGCTTTCTGTGAACAGAGGCATCTGGTACCTCCTGAAATCAGGGTTATGCATGTGGCAAATTGTGGGAAAATCTACCCTCAAGTTCTCTCCGGTGTCCCTGAGCTCCAGATGTACCCTGCTTTGCTGCTGGAGTATCCAGTGGATCCTGTAGCCATGCCCATAGACACATGGCCAGTAATGGTTGGGCTCAGTGTGCACTGAAGGAGGACATGAAGTTGGAAGGGAGGCCTGGGGAGGAGTTTCAAGAGGAGTGGCAGTTTGTTATATGTAAAATGCATTGTATATGTGTATGAATTATTAGGTAATGAATAAAAGATACACAAGTTAACTTTAAAAATAAGCTATGATTTTTGCACCGTCGCCTGAGCAACACAGGGGTGCATTCCACGGCACTGTACATCATCATGGCCATTTAGGACCGCAGACTGAAAATTGGCTGGCAAGTGTGAAATCTTTATACAGCTGAATAAAATATAGCTCATTCTTTCTGGGCTTCTCTGCTTTTGGCAAAGTAACTGGTGGTAAGGGAAATGAGTTGAACAGCACACAGGAGCACAAAAATTGTTTTTTAAAATAAACTCAGAGGCTGGAGAAATGGCTCGGAGGTTAACAATGATGGCTGCTCTTGCAGAGGACCTGAGTTCTGTTCCCAGCACTCACATAGGGTGGCTCACAACTGCTAATAACCCCAGTTCCTAGGGCTTTGGGCCTTACATGGGAACTTAAGCAATTCTTCCTATCCTGGTAGCCTTGGAAAGTCGACTGACAACTCAGCGATGAAGTGTGTGCCTTGAGTTCAAAGAGAACAAGTACCAGGGTAGAGTTCTGGTTAAGTGTGCTTTTCTTTCTTTAGAGGTGGTCATCACCTTGTGTCCTGAGAAATATAGAGGATCTGACATTCAGAATGACTTTGAAGCAGCATGCATAGAAATAAAGCTTCCCACTTCCCCACCAGACATGAGTTCTCTTTTAACTTCTGCACAGCTCTCATTTTAAATATCACTGCCCACCGTTGAAATATTCTTCATCTTAGTAAAGACCTACATAGAAAGGGAACCTGTGTATTTTCTGCTGGTGGGAACTCACACAGCTAAAAATGTCTCTTTTCAAATGTGAACTAAAAACTCCAAAATTATAAACAAGTTTCATAACCTTTAAAAGTGGGAGGATCCTTCCTAAGGATGGTTTCAGACCTTCCTGGCGTACTGGACTAGGAGAGACTGTCATATGAGAAACAATAAAAGGAATGTGCACTGAAGTCAAAACTTCTATCGAGTGTAAAATCAGATTTCTACCAAAGTATTCCCTGAACTCCACCATGGCTTCCTAGAGGAAGGTGTGCCCAACAGTTCTGGAATGGATAATTCTATGTGTCAACTTGACTGGGTTGCAAAGGTGCTCAGAAATAAAGATTGCTTCTGAGATAGGAGGAGAGGGTAGAAGAAAGTTAACATAATCTGATTGGCCTGCTCTTTGATCACCTCCCCCTGAGGGGGGAGCAGCCTTACCAGGCCACAGAAGAGGACAATGCAGCCACTTTTGATGAGAACTGATAGACTAAGATCAGAAAGGAG
>NW_026585587.1:1182410-1225609 GCF_907164565.1 Psammomys obesus
GGCTGCTCCCCCCTCAGGGGGAGCAGCCTTACCAGGCCACAGAAGAGGACAATGCAGCCACTTTTGATGAGAACTGATAGACTAAGATCAGAAAGGAGAGGAGAACCTCCCCTATCAGTGGACTTGGGGAGGGGCATGCATGCAGAAAGGGGAGGGAAGGTGGGATCAGGAGGGGAGGGGGGAGGGGCTTATGGGGGGTACAAAATGAATAAAGTGTAACTAATAAAAAATTAAAAAAATAATTCAACAACAACAACAACAACAAAATAGCAAGCTGAGAAGGGTCGATAGCCTTCCCTTACGTAGTGAGCCTTACCTAGCTCCTTGGGCTCTTGAATAACACTTGAGGTCCTAAAAAATTTTTGGTATCTCAAAATACTCAATGAAAAAAATTCTAAAAACATAAATTTACAAATTTCACATTCTGTTCCACTTTGAATGGCATAGTGAAGCCTCATAGGTCCTTGCATTATTCCAGGAGGGTGTGAGTCATTGTTTTATCTGATGTATCCATGTATGTATACTATAGGAGATAAAAAAAATATAAAGATTAAGATAGATATGGGATATTTCTGTATATAATTATGAAAACATAATATACATAGTATTTGGTCATAGATGTTCTTTCCAAAAGCTGCTAGGAATTTTGAAATGTATTTCCTGTACATAACAAGGAACTGCATGTGTGTGAATGTGTACTGTGTACATCTATACATTCATACACATATACAAGATGTTTGTATAATATCGTGCATGTTAATGCTTCTGTTCCTCTGGTGAGCCCAAATTCTAATGATGGTCTACACAAGGTCACATGTGCTCTCATTCTGGCTGAGTTATTTCCTATAACTTTCTCTCTTATTATCTAGTTTCTATCTCTCTGCAGAGATAAGATGATAAATAGATAGATAGATGGATGTAGATGATAGATAGATAGATAGATAGATAGATAGATAGATAGATAGATAGATATTGAGATTTCAAGTCATAGTTCTTATTTCTTGGTACACATTATCAATTTTCATTGTGGCTCATTGTAGGGCAAATAATATTAAAAGCTACGTTAAAATAATACCATAACATTTTATATCTAGACTATCCCTCAAAAGCCCATGTGTTGGAGGCTCTGTCTCCAGCAGGAGCTAATGAAAAAAAGTGAGAACATTAAGAAGCAGGAGATGGAGGGGTTGCAGAGACAGCTCAATGGTTAAGAGCACCTGCTGACCTTCAACAAGGCCTTGGTTTCGTTCCCAGCACTGGTGTAAGGTCAACTGGTTCACAACCATCTGTCGCACCAGCTCCAGTAGCTCAGGGGCCCTGGGTCTCTTACAAGTCCCTGCACTCATGTGCATACTCACATGCAAAAATATACATAATTAAAAATAATAAGAATATATTTCTTTGTGAAAGAAAGTAGATTTCAGTGAGAGGGGTTTGGCAGGGGCTCTTTAGGTCATGGAGAATGTGTTCTTTAAGAATATCCTTTAAATTTGTTCTCTTCCTCCTTCTGTCTTTGGCATTCTGGGTATAAGCCAGGAGTTTCTCCACCACACCCTCCAGACCATGACTTACTAGAAAAAGTAAAAAACTAAACTGATCATGGCCCAGAACCTCTGTGACTATGAGACGGGTCAACCTTTGTCTTTGTTAACTACCTGGGTATTGTCAAGTGTTATCATTCTGGAAAACCAATTAATACATCTGTCCCCAAAAGGATGCATTTGTGAACTAGAAGGATCTGTTGAGATACAGCAAAGGTGGGTGTGGTTTTAAAATCCAAACACATGATCGGAACTTTCTCTTTTGAAAGAGATCTGGACTTAGTTACCACATGTCCAACTTGTGGGAAACCTAGAAAAACACCATCTACTTTTCAGCCCACCTGCCTTGTTCTGGATCTCCAGTGAGTGGTTTTGTTCTTGTTTTTGTTTTTGTTTTTGTTTTCTCTTCTCAGCCTGAATGCTGGCCCTGAGTGCCTCTCTCAATACTATTACCTAATTTCTAGTCTTTAGGATCTCCATCATGCTTTCTGTGAATGCTCATATTATTTTACTAAAATTACTCTGTTTCCTGTCCAAAATTACTTCTGTTTCCTCACACTCACAGGGCTTTTGGGGAACACTGGATAAAGGCCACAATGCCTAGGATGGATTTCTCTTATCTCATGTGCTCAATCCTGGCACTGAGTGACCTCCTGTCTCCCAGATAACAGTGGTTCTTCGGGCCTCAGGAAGAAATTAGCTGGTCAGACAGATTTTGTTTTAATTCTGTCATTCTGAATAATACCTCTGTATATCTGGTGATAATTTTTGAAAAAAAAATATGGCAGATAGAAGATTTTCTGTGTCTAGAGTCTTCTTTTCCCCTTGCCTACTATACATCTTTCTTCCCTAGCCCATCAAGAATACATACCACCTTGAGACTCTATAGAAAAGGCTTTTCGCCTTCTGAAATTGAATTATGTCTGAATGTTCAGCCTCCCTGAGTTTGAAAATCAGGGTGCTACATGGTAAGTGCCCTGTATCTAATGTCAGAGTTGACGTGCTAATAGTCTCCTGTAGGAAGTAGAAGATGTAACAGATTTTTTTAGCTCTTCAGTTTAAGCATCTGGACTAGCAGCTGCTAAGTGTTGCCCATTCAATCAGTCTTTTCTTGAGAATAATAGTACTAGCTGGACATTGAAGAACCTAATACTGACCAGGACAGAAATGTAGCAAAACTTCCCATGAAACTAGGGATGTTAACCAAAAAAAGAAAAAATAAACTCTGATGTGTTTACGTAAAAAAATATAGAAATTAACTTGGAAATGTTAAAATGTTGAACTGGCTTATTGAACATAAGTTTTCCAGATCTCAAATGCACACAATTATATTATGAGTAAGGTCTCATTACTGCCTATAGAAGGTCCTTTCAGTTACTCCAATCATTTGGTCCCAGTCCCCTGAACGACTATGGAAAATCACAAGCCTTAGTTTTCCCTGCTCAGGTTAAGCTGAGAAGTCGTGCGGGAGTATTTGTATCATTCCCCTTGTCCATGTGTGTTTCCCAACAACATCACAGCCAGGGCACACAGAAGGCATTTCCTTATACAGGCTGGATTGATTATTCAATTTAACTTTGGCTATGTAAACACACTCCTAAGTAGATGCCTGGTTTTAGAGCGAGAGAGGAGAAGCAAGGGCCAGAATAGCCTGTGTATTGCAAGTAGAAAGATGGCATCAGATACTATTAGCAAGGCAGGACTGGCTAGGCAGCATGGTTTTCAGACCTGTGTGAATACAGCTGGCCTGCATTCAGCTCTGGCTGAGAGAACAAAGCGAACATTAGGAAGGTTCTTTGGATTTGGCCACAAATACACGTTAATGTTGACAGTTCTTCCATAGTGTTTCGACCTGACACTGCCCAAACACTGTCCAGTGAGGACCCATTAATTCAGATTATAAGTCAAGAAAGTTTTTTTTCTTCAGTCTGAGGAACGGTAATACTTGGTGGGAACAGTTTGTACAAAACGATATTTGCATTTGTGAAAATGCATGTTTATTACCAGGATACTTAGTTGCATTGGGAATTTTCTGGCTTCCTGTCTGCACACTATGGTATTTCAGGACGCTGACTGGATCCTTTAAACTCTCCATGGTAGACAACATTGGTGACCCTTGAGATTTCCTTGCTCTCTGCTGTGGCAGTTAGGATCAGCTGGCAGATTTCTACTAATGGTCCTCAGCTGGGAAATTAGCCATTAAGAACAAGCAGGGTATTTAGCCACCACGTAAGCTTGTCAGGGATCTCCTTTGCCAGTGATGTCACAGAGGCCTCCTTTGACAGCAAGTGCAGGGGAATCAAACAAGCGTACAAGCCTGTAATCAGCCAGGATGCAAGCTTTGTGACACATTCCAGATATAATGTGTCACTCAGTTCTAACCATCACTTGTATGCGCATTCCTCAAAGAATGACAGCAGCAAATAAAATCAAACCAGTAGAAGAAAGATGTATTCTGTTTAGTGGAGACATTAAAAACTGAGGCAAAACCTGCCTGTCATTCAGACAAGACTTAGTCATTTGACACTTTTAATTAATCCAAGTAGGTGTTTCACACAGGCTTGTGTAGGTTATATCAGCTGCAAGTGGCCTTGCTAATGGCTTAGTGTGATTGTATTTGACACAGATGACATTCAATCATATTTATCACATTTTTTTTTCCTTTTAAAACTTTATTCTGTTCTCAAGTCTTGAGTTGATGGGGACTGGGGATGTGGAGGTTACAGCGATATTGGCCCTGAAGAACCTGGAAATGATTGAAGTATGAGTCAGACTTGAAAATCAGCTCAGGGTGAATCAGAGCCCAGAAGACCTTTGGGACCTCATTTATCTTTTGCTCTAATAAAGAGCAATGAACAACACAGACCATGAGTTAACATGGGGTAACTCTTGCCCTGAATGCACTTAGCTCTTGATAAAGCCTGAGTGTTGAATATGGCTATGTCTAATCACGCACGGACAAGGTGGCTTCCTGGCAAAAGAGGAAAAAGACACAATCCTTGAAGCCCAGAACAAAATGGCTTGATCATGATAATTTTATTTCTAATTCACAATTCCCTGTTTCATTTTGCTAAATGGGCTGAAGGAGCGAGCCTAGGGCAGCATGAGTCATCGCCTGCCTTATTTTGTTGCTTCCTTTAGTTTAGTAAAACGTCCACATGATTATTGTTCACTGAGCATCTTCTTTCAAACTGAAGTACTTTGAAGAATAAGGAAAGCAAATGAATATCATGGTCAGTGCCGGTCTCTTAGAGGACTCACAGTTTGGTACCCAGCCTGTGACCATATGCACATCAAACAGAAAGTAGTAAGTAAGACTGGAAAACAAGCCTAGCCAGGATGTCTGGGATGTACAGGCCATGCTTGGAATAAACAAATGTTTAGAATGTTTTGAATAAGCAAGCCCGGTTCATTTCTTCCAGTCTCTTTTATGGCACATACAACAATACAAAAAAAAAAAAAGCATAAATAAAAAAAATAAAATTTGAAAGGAAGAGGCTGGCTGAGGAATGCCCTGTACCCTTTCTATTGTCAGGGTTTTTGTTTTGTTTTGTTAAGTACCTCCTCACACATAAGGAGGTTCTTCCTCAAAATCTGTCTTAGAATTCTTCTTTATCATGATTGTTAAAGTTTCTGTTATCTTTATAACAATGTATCTGTTCGTTGCATGCCCTTTTATGGGTCGCTCTAATTTCCTCCATTTTTGAGCTAAATCATTCTTTGAGGATGCTTAAGGTTAGGCTCATCTTTTTTGCCTCATAACAACCCAAAGCATTCCTTCTTTCCAAGTTTAAGTCTAGTAAATTTACCAGGGTACATCTCTGTTTTAATCACTAGGTGTTAAAATTTCTTGGCACTTGAATTAGGTCGCGACATCTTAGGGTTACTGAATGTTTTTCTTGAATTTGATCTTTAGAATTTTTTTACAATTCTGTTATGCCTTAAACACTAACTTGTGTGAATTTAAATGTGAACCTGTGTTGTGATGCCATGTTCCCTAGCAGGCGGCCCTGTTTGAAGAGGCTGTGGAACCTTTAAGAGATGGAGCCTGACTAGTGAAAGTGCAAGTCACTGGGGTAGGCCTCTACTCTGTCTTGATTCACCGTCACATGAGACCTGCTGCCCTCAAGTCCACCACACAGCCTTACTGCCGCCATTAGCAGGGAAGTCATCGTTCACTTTTGAATGCTGCTGCTTGCCTATAATTCCAGCCCTTGGGAGACTCGAGAGGACAGAGAACATCTTCAGCCACAGAGCAAGTTTGAGGACAGTCTGGAATGTAAATGAATGACCTTGTCTTGGGGAAAAAACTAAGAATAGTAGATAGCAGATATCAGTTTGTTGATGCACTCTGTCTGTCTTCCATATTTATTACTTTTTAAAATTCATTCTAATCCTTGGCCTATATGGCCTTTATTTTATTTGCTTTTCTCAAGACTGGGACATGCATTGCTGTTGTTATCTTATCAACATTTCAATTATCTTTAAGTTTAATTATTTCCCTTTATTGATTAAGTTTAATACTTTTCCCTTTATTAATTCCCTGTGCTCTGCCACAGGTTATATTATGTCTCCCCTTCCATTGTTTCACCACCTCTTCTATGACCTTTTGTAGGTGTACTTGAAACTGTGATGGAAGGTAACTGTTTCTTTAAAATAAAAATTAACAATGGTGGTATCGAAGCAGAGACTGCAGCTCATAGCCAAACTTTGGGCATAATACAGGAAATCTTATGAAAGAAGGGGATGACAGAAAGACCTGGAGGGGACAGGAGCTCCAAAAGGATACCAACAGAGCCAAAACCAAAACAAAACAAAACAAAGAAAATGAGCCCTGGGGGCCCTGCAGAGACTGATATCCCAACCAAGGACCATGCATGGAGAGGACCTAAAACCCCAGCTCAGATGTAGCCCATAGACTCAGTCTGCACGTGGGTTCCCTGGTCAGGGGAGCAGGGGCTTTCTCTGGCATGAACTCAGTGACAGGGTCTTTGATCACCTTCCTCTGCTGGGTGCAGCCTTGCCAGGCCACAGAGGAAGAGAATGTAGCCAGTCCTGATGAGACCTGATAGGCTAGGGTCAGATAGACCTCCCCTATCAGCGGACTGGGGGAGGGGCATAGGGGGAGAAGAGGGAGGGAGGAATTGAGAGGGCTCAACAATTGGCTTCTTTACCTCACAGTTTTGCTAGGCCACAGAGGAGGACATGGCAGCCAGTTCTGAAGATACCTAATAAGCTAGGGTCAGATCGAAGGGGAGGAGGACCTCCCCTAGTAGTGGACTTGGAAAGGGGTAGGGAGGAGATGAGGGAGGGAGGGTGAGTTTGGGAGGGAAAGAGGGAGGGGGCTACGGCTGGAATACAAAGTAAATAACCTGTGATTAATATAAAAAAATAAAAATTAATAATAAAAAACTAATTGAATAAATTGTAATAAATGATCATTAAAAAATTCAAAACAAACAAAAAACAAAAATTAATGCAAGCCAACATTTTGAAGATAAATAGCGCTCTGCTTTGAGGAAAGAAAATGTAGGTGTGTGTTTTCACAAGTCATTTCTGTTTGTTCTTTTTTCCCCCAATCTTGGCTCTCTCTTCTCTCTCCACTCACCCACCCTTCAGTTCATCCTCGTGTGTCTTTACTGAAGGCGTTAGTGCTCGGCTTAGTGTGGCAGAGGGTTGGGGGAATTTTCTAGCAGCTTCTGGGGCTCCTAGGACTGGAGTACCCACACCACCCAGCTCACAGGTGACGTCATTCACTCGCACCCTCTGCTAACTACCCCCTCATGAAACGGTCCATATATACCACCATGGTTCCCGACAACCCAGTCTGTTTCTTCCCCTCAGACTCCAATACCTAAGGCGAAGATCTGTGTTCTGTTGGCTCGGCAACTGTGAATTCCCACTTTAGGCTTCTTAATTCTGTGTCTCCCCACACCTCTCCACAGGTTCTAGGCCCTGCCCACCTCTGTTCAGATACTGTACTCCGGGGTGACATAGGGCTTCTGGCTCCACAGAAAACAGATTTTGTTTCCTATTTTTAATCTCTTTACTTTCTGAGAAAAAAAATAAAAAGAATCAGCATGGCCATTGCTATAAAAAGACAATATAATTACAGCTACTCACCCACGGGCCTTTACCAACATACATGCCTTCCCCAGAATGGGATACTAGCAGTGTCCACCCTTGAATACTTTGTCCACATAGAGCACTACGGGCAGCATGAGAGGGAGCAAGAAGCTGCAGCTTCTCCACAGTCCAGCCGAGCATAGGCACACAATGGAGAAAACGAAAGGGGCCTGGGAAGAGGCCACTTCTGTGCATTTCCAAGATGGTTCAAAGAGCACAACTTAGGGCCCATGAGCAAAGACAGAGGCCCACTTGTAGAAAAGAATAGTGTTTGATTGTTCCCACTCCCAATGTGATATCCGCCAACACTATGGCAGGAGCATCCTCTTCACCCTAGGAAATGGTGGAAATCTTGCCTCTCCTCTGACAACCTCAGCACTGAATGGTAGGCATCTTGCTTCCAGGGAGGAGATCGGCAATGATATTGTTCCAGTGAGAAGTCAGGGTACACCTGCCTCTGCCTGTTTGATGCTAAAGCATTGACTTCACCTGCCATGAGCTCCATCCAGCCTCTGGCCTCTTTCCCTAGCTCTCCATCTGGCCTACACTAGAATCTTTATCTCAGGTCTTTGCCGCTTCCTGAGCAGGAGCCAGCCCCCTGTGGCTGCCTGCTGCCAAGCTGACTACAGTAATTTTCCAGAAACTTCTAACTTCCATCACATTGCTTAAGGAAGAACGCTGTCATTAAAGAGATGCCACAGCTCTAAAAACATGTCACTTGCAGCCTCCTTGTCTCAGCTGATGACCTACACCATCCAACACAATCCACAACGGCCATTTGGGTTTCACAAATCCCTGTGCAGTAAAAGCCTGAGCCATAAGGATTTCTATGGGTCAAAATGAAATAACCTGTCGTGAAAACTCCAAATCCAGTTGACTATAGCATTAAAAAAAAAAGTCACTGGACACTGATGAATGGAGACATAACGGAATGATTCTAAACTGATCAATGCTGAGGAAGCCTCGGCACATCCAGGAGTTTCAGCATAGAGGAACAGGCTCTACCCATTAACCTAATGGATCTCAGAAGGTAGAACTCTTCTCGGGGCATAAAAGATAAGTGGCAATGAGGTCATCTGCAGAGTGTACGACACTCACATCTCTGGCTCTAAATTCACTGGTGTCATTTCCCTGTAACCCACAAAGCCATGTGTTATATAATGACCTTGAATAGAGAAAACCAGCCTGGTTGTTTTCATTTCCATTCATACGCAATAGAGTTGGACTAGGCAAATAACATGTGCATGGTCAGGAAACAAGTCCCTGTCCTATGCTAAAAGAAATAACTATCAGGCCCAGAAATAATGCGGTGGCTATGATATATATATCAGATATATATCATATATGTATGGAGAGGGAGAGAAATCAAGATCTATGATACCAGTCAAACTATTTGGAAGAGGCTCACTAGAAAGCTGTCTATCATCCCTGTGCTCCAGCTGTTCAGCAGGAAGTAAGTCTTTGCAGAGCACAGTTAATATAAGGATACCTCCCAAGGACCACATTCTCTACACACAGTAAACAGTAATCCTAACTAAAACAACACACTGCATCCATCTACTCTGCCTCTACAAGTGCCCTGGTCATTCATTGCTGCTGCTGTTGTCTTTGAGTTACACATGGCTTAATATGCAGAATAAGCCATGGCACCAGTTTCATCCAACAAGAAGGGATGCTGGTCTCAGAGGAGCCCTCATATCTTGGGCACATTAGAGGCTCTACCTCTCCCCTTTCTCTACCCGACTGTAATTATTTACAGTCACTTAAACCCATTACCCTTTATCACTTAATCTAACTCAGAGTTAATCCTCTAATCACGAATCTTCTTTTTCCCCAAGTCATTCAAAGTGATGCAAAAGAGAGGGGCAATGTAGCATTTGGTGCTTCGGAATCTTTATAATCTGGTTAGCTTCTTCCATGCATACAAATCGTTGTTTTAATTCAAATGTCACAATGGAAAGCAGGGTTCATGTACAGGTGTTTATAAATGAGTTCATCATTTAGGAAGTGTGTATGTGATCTTGTTTCACCCAGCACAGCTACAAGCAAGACAATCAATAGCAAGCAACAGAACAGCCGGTGCCAAGATGTAAAATTCGGATGATTTGAAAATTAAGTGGCATTCCAAAGAATGTGTGCAAATTTCCCTCCAACATGGTCCACTGGCTAACAGATTGAATGTTCAAGATATGCAAACGGCTTCTCTGATAAAAGTGTGCCAAAACAGAACGTTAACTTAGAAAATTAGCATAGTTATATGAGATGCAAATATCTCTTCATTACGCCACTATCACAGAGTGCACAATAAAAAAAAATCGTCTGTCTCGTTTTTGTTTATGCTAAGTAGGCAGGAAATTTTGTCTGCCCTTGTCTCAAGTTAGGTCACTTGGTTGATTAAATAAGGGTGTGAACCCTCCTAAAATACGAATCCATTTAGTTGTACCTTAATTAAATACCTTTTTCATAAATATGTAAAGAGAGATTATATGAAAGGGTATCAAAGAGGCAGTGGAGTTGGATAAGCAATTTAACCAGGAATTTGGACAACAGTTTTATCACTTTATGTAAGTCTAGATAATTTATATAAGCTCTCCAAACCTCAATTTTCCCAACTATTAATATGGATAACAGTAGACATTACATGGAACAGTTACATGGATTACAAACTACACATTTACAAAAACATATACACACATATACTTTCTAGGTTTTGTTGTTGTTGTTGTTTCTTTTCCATTCATTTTCACTGTGCACTGGAACTTACATTTGTGATTATCTTTTTAAAATATGGTTTTAATTAAATTAGAATTACACTACTTTCCCTCCTCTTTATTCTTCCTCTAGCCCTCTCAGCTCTCCCAGCTTTCCCTTGAACCCCTCTCGTGCCCCTCCCTCCATTCTTAAGGTGAGAGCCTCTTTTGTTTTGGTTATTATTGTTTGTCATTATGACTTAGAGATGGGGGAAGGATATTGTGCAATTAGCCAAAGCATAATTGCAGTAATAAGGTTCCCAGGTAATGTACCGAGTACACAGCCTGCTGCAGAATGAACTCTCACATTTTATTTACGCTTGTCATGCCTGCTTACCAGACTGAAGGAATGTCCAGAGAGAAAGACAATGAAAACGCAGCACTTCCACGTCCTTAGGAAACGGAGACTGGTAAAGGTAAGAACACGCACAGATCAGGCCAAGCAACACAGATGCTTTGAGGGCACAGTCGGTGCCCACAATCTGAGAACACCAAGGAGGAAGACTGTGAGCTAAGCTCCCCTGGAACCTCAGTTTTGGTTTCAAAACAGAGAATCATTTGTAGATGAGTCTCAGAGAACCTGTGGGTACCGTTTTGATGGGTGGCTCATGATTCTTCTTAATTGGGCCTCTCAGTTGAAATATACAGGAAAAGGCAGAAGCTACACAAGACAGTGTGCTGATAAAGAATTCTGGAGGGACTTCTGCTAGCCACCAACTTTGGGAGTTTAACTGAAGAAGAAAACCGGAAGAGAATATAGTTTACTGCCTAAGGTAACACAATGATGACAACTGAGGTGAGGGCAGAGGTATGTTACCCTCCCCTCCAGCTCAGACACTTCCAACGGTCTACCACAGAGCTAGGAGCTCTTGCATGGAATACAGCCTCTGGATCAGCCACTGTGCCCGAGTCTTTCCTTTAGTAAATATGATCTGCTCTACGGCTTTCAAAAGAGATGAGGTTTCAGAAACATAAAAAGCAAGCTAGAATAGAATCAATCAGAGAAACAGGTACTTCCTAGAGAACAGACACAATTTAGACAAAAAGGTATGGCAGTCAGTGTGATGAACTTTGGGGATGAGGCCTAGTCACAGGTGATATAGGAAATTGCACAATATTGTACCACTTCTCCATTTTGTCAACTACAGAGACAGAGAGAGAAGAGGATTCGTTTAGTGCAGCACAACCATGCAGGCCACAGGACGAAAAGCTATTCATTGCACTCCACCTGGGAAGAAGAGACAAGCACTCAGGCCACAAGTAGGGCAAGTGACTCTGCCAGGGCAGAACACGTAATCATCCTCAAACATTTCTCATGCCAAAGGAAAGAAACCATTGCTCTTAAAAGGTAGTAGAGAGACAATGATCTTAAAGTCGTAGAGAATATCCTCTTCAAAAACACCATACAGGGCTGAGATTATAGACTAGGAGTAAGGTGCAAACACAGAGGGAGCCCTGTGTTTGTATTCACAGTAAAACACACACACAAATTTACTGTACAACTATGATTTGTAATGAATTACAGTGCTTCTTTGTGTATTGACGCTCATGTTCTCAAGTAACAGTTCATAAATTAGAAAATGCCTGCAGAGCCAAGAATCGTGTTGCATGCCTGTAATCCTAGCATTTGAAAGGTCTAGGTAAGAGGATTGCAAATACAAGATTGGCTAGTCCTTGTGTCAAAACAGTCAGCCAGACCTTGTGTGAAATAAATAAATAAGATATATATATATATATATATATATATATATATATATATATATATGCACACATACATGTATGTATGTACGTATGTATGTATGTAGAAAGTGAAGAGAAGAAAAAGGTTACCAAGGGCAAGTCAAGTCCACATGAAAGCACAGCTATGTGCCTGCTAACTGTTCAAAGCACTGGATGTGTAAGGGCAAACAATGATGAGACTAGGAAAAGAGATTGGGCTCAGACTGAAAAAAAAAAAAATCTCGAATGTCCCACTTTAAACCATTTTTAGAATTAGTAATTTTGTTTTGTCCAGACTATGTTTTAAGTACTGGTAAATGCTGTGATGGAGCTATGTGTTTGAACATTATTCTTACAAGTTTATGTCTTTAGCTAAATGGCTGAGAGGTGGGAGGCTGGTCAGATAGTCCAAGTGTCAGGCACTGGCCCAGTATTCTCAGGACAAAGGAGAATACAAGACAGATGTGAGCATCAGCTACCAAACAACTGATGAAATGTACAGAGCCTGGGAGGGAGAGGCAACGACTGAAGAAGGCCCTGAAGGATGAATGCTGGACCACTGACCATGGATCTGTACCAGCAACACAGGAGGGATAAGTGAAAATTGTGATCAACATGTTGGGTTTAGCATCCACAGAGTATGCTGAGAAGATTCCACCTGAGAATGGGGAACGTGAACTTGTTACTTGGAGGAGAAGCCCGAGCCAGAGATATGATTTTAACAACCAGCTATGTGTGGTGGTCTGGTGATGAAGAAAGAAAAGTGCAGAAAAAGAGAGAGAAGAGGAGGAAGGAAGGATTTTTAAAACAGTAAGAGTCAGAAAGGGAAAAGAGAAGGATCTGAGAGACTACATTTGCTGAAGAGAAGAAAAGTTGCCACTAACACATCAGGAAAAGGCAGACAGAGAGTTAACGTGGGCTACAGCACCACAGGGAGCTGAGAACTTGCTGCGCGAGATGCCGTGGTTACTTGTCTAAGCGAAGAAAATGAATGGCTACCACAGATGTTGTGCAGGAAGCCAAACCACCACAACAAGAAAGTGGCAGTCAAAAGTCTCTCTGTAGTGGGAATAGACACAAATCTGTGGGGGTGCCGCTTTTAACGCATTCCCAGAGTCTGGTGCCCTAATCATCACGCTGCTTGCCTTCATTCAGATGGGCAGGGCAATGGCATCTCTGGCGTGTTAAGGTGTTCATCTCTGCAGTTTGAGGCCATCACCACAGCAACCAACAGACCAACTCTGCCAGCACTAATGGCATCCCAGCCTGTGGCCTGCGTGGGAATGAGGCTGTGCTTTCAGACATGGCTGGACAGAACAGCCCAGATGCAGGTGTCTGAGTTCCAGGTATAGTCTAATTATAGGAATGATGAACCCTGCCATGAAGCAAGGTAGCAGGCGGGAGAGACAAATTAATTCCTCACTTCCCGAATAAAAAGATATATTTATCAAGTCCAATTGGATTTGTTTTTAATTAGCTGTGCTTTAAAAGTCAGAGTTTTAGGAAGCCCTTTATCAAGCTGACGCTCCTCTTAATTTTAAAGAAGGCACTTTCACACCTAACTGATTCCTGCCAGGACAAGATGGCTGGTCTGACTCTGTCTCAGCAAGTCTTCAAGGGCCAGCTTGCAAGAGAGAAGGTTCATCTGTCCATCCCTCTCCCTTCTTCATGCAAACATGTTTATTCTGTATTCATGTCCAAGGGCTGATGTAATGCTTAAGATGATTTGAGAGTCTACTATCATTAATTATGGTTTACTGCAGCAAAATAAACAGTAAACAAAGCCTGCTTGAGAGGAGTCGAGCTGCAGATCAATGTATTATGTTTCTTTTGGTAATTAGATTCGGTAGAAAGTTGCCATTAGTGCCCTAGGAAACTGTCATGAGGCCTACTCATCTGACCATGGCCCTCCCCAGACAAGTTATTTAGCACTGTGTATAAATCACAGAAGGTCAGGACAAATCCTGAACAAAAAACCAGGAAGAGTATGTCCAGGCATTGAATGGTTGTCATGGTTAAAAGAGTGGTTCGAACCTCACACTAACATTCCAGCCTTCACAATTCTGTCATAATTGTGATAGGCATGTAAAACTATTTACCCATTTTTCCCTTGACTCAACAATTTTTAACTCATTTCTTCCAAAGTAATCAGAGCATTGACTTTGGTCTAGAGCATAAGGCAAATACACACACCCAGATATAATGGAATCCATCGCTTCACTGGTGTGTCAGTACATTGAGTTCAGTTTCTACTTTATTGACAATGCTGGGGATTAGATCTAGGGATTAGATGTAAAAGATGAGAGCTACATGCCTAGACCCAAGAGTTTTGAATCGTAAAGATTTCAGACCAGAACGGTAGCTCAGCATATAAAGGTGCTTGCCTTGTTGCCAAGCCAGTAACTTCAGTTTGTTCCTCAGAAGCCCATGTAATAGAAGGGGAGTACTGATCCCCATAAATTGTCCCCTGAAATTCATACATCACTGTGGCACATGGATTCAGACAGGCATACACATACACACACACCAAGTAAAACAATTAAAAATATCTTAAAGAAGTATTTCATTCATAGTTCCATGATATTTTTAACATATCTGCCATCATATAAATCGCTATGAATAAAGCTGCTACGAACAAATGTCCTTGTTGTGTACTTGAGCATCTTTTGGATATATGCCTAGGTGTGGTACAGCTAGATCTTGAGGTAGCACTGACTGTCTGAGAAAGCACCAGATTGATTTCCAAAGTGGTTGTACAAGTTTACATTCCCATCAGCAATGGAGTAGGGTTCCTCTTTCTCCACATCTTCTCCAGCATATGTTGTCACTTGAGTTTTTGATCTTAGCCATTCTGATAGGTGTAAGGTAAAATAGCCAGAATCTGGAAACAACCCAGATACCCCTCAATTGAGGAATGGATACAGAAATCGTGGTACATTTACACAATGGAATACTACTTAACAATTAAAAATAAGGAAATCATGAAATTTACAGGTAAATGGTGGAAACTAGAAAATATCATCCTGAGTGAGATACCTCGGAAGGAGAAAGACACAAATGGTATATACTCATAAGTGGATATTAGACATATAATATAGGATAAACATACTAAAATCTGTACACCTAAAGAAGCTAAGCAAGGAGGACCCTGGGTAAGATGATCAATCCTCATTCAGAAAGGCAAACGGGATAGACATTGGAAGAAGTTGAAAACAAGAAAAAAGACAGAAGCCTACCACAGAGGGCCTCTGAAAGACTCTGCCCAGCAGGGTATTAAGGTGGATGCTGAGACTTATAGCCAAACTTTGGGCAGAGTGCAGGGAATCTTATGAAAGAAGGGGGAGACAGAAAGACCTGGAGGGTACAGGAGCTCCAAAGGAGAACAATAGAACCTGGGCCCAGGGGTCTTTTCTGAGACTGATACTCCAACCAAGGACCATTCATGATTATAACCTAGAACCCCTGCACAGATGTAGCCTATGGCAGCTCAGTATCCAAGTGGGTTCCATAATAAGAGTAACAGGGGCTGTCTCTGACATGAATTCAGTGGCTGGCTCTTTGATCACCTTCCCCTGAGTTGGGGGAGCCTTACTAGGCCACAGGGAAAGACTATGAAATACAGTCCTGATGAGACCTGATAGGCTAGGGTCAGATGGAAGGAGAAGAGGTCCTCCCCATCAGTGGACTGGGGAAGGGACGTGGGAGGAGATGAAGGAGGGAGGGAGGGCGGGATTGGGAGAGGATGAGGGTGAGGGTTTCAGCTGGGCTACAAAGTGAATAATTGGTAATAAATAAAAAAATTATATTAAAAAAGAAAAATATCCCCCAAATAATAAAAGTTATAAGGAATAATAAACCAATAAATCACTTATGCATGCCACTAAAGCCTGATCTCCGTGTGAAATGTCCATGTCAGAGAAAAATAGTGACAAATGGCAAGATGGGCTGTTACAACCTAAGAGCGTTTCAGAGCCCTGCGATACAGAATGTGAACACCATTCTTTCAGCAAGTTCAGCGGGTGCTCTACTTGGTACTAAGAATGCAGCAGCGAATAAGCAGAAATAGGCACCCTCCAACAAGCCTGAAACAAATGGAAAAGCAGGCAGCAGGAAGGAGGAGGCTAGGAATAGCGCAGGGAGTAAGAATAAAAAAAATCCCAGAAGGTTTTTCTCAAGCTTTGGCTTGAGATCTCAGCACCAACAGTAAGTAAAGGAGAAAATGCACAGCACTCACTCACCATAACAGCCTCAATGGAAAAGCCTTATTTCTTTGTGTGTGAAAACTCACACCACTTTAAAGTAAGGCAGGAATTGTGATGGAGCCTGTGCTTTTCTTTGAGACAGTCTATCAGAATGCAGTCCAAGAGTCAAATGATGGAAACGCAACTCTCATTCTCCCTCTCCTGTACAGGAATAGCTGAAACAGGCTACTGAGAACAATCACCTTCAGTATGGAATAAGTGAGTGTTTGTGTGTGCATGCGTGTGTGTGTGTGCATGGCTGTGGGTTTGTAGTATGTGTGTGTGCAGTGTGTGTGTGTGTGTGTATGTGTGTGTGTGTGTATGTGTGTGTGTGTGTGTGTGTGTGTGCTAGTGTGTGGTAGTCTCAGCTACATCTCCAGCACCATGTCTGCCTGCATGGTACCATAGTCCACACCATCACGGTAATGGACTACACCTCTGAAACTATAAGCCAGCCTCAATTAAATGTTTTCCTTTATAAGAGTTGCCATGGTCATGGTGTCTCTTCACAGCAATAAAACTCTAACTATGACACTTAAGTTAAGTCCCCACTTGACACGTTCCCCACTCTGGGCAGACTTTCCTCACCTTCATTTTGCTGTCACAGCACTCAGCCCACTTGTCTGTCCCTGTCTATCAGTACAGAGATGCTCGGTGGAAGGAAGAAGCAAGACACAACTTTGGAGAAAGTGCTTGAGCCTAGAAATTGACCAAAGAGGCATCACATAAAGACTCCTTCCAAAAGAGCTTTATTCTTCCTGAACAGGTAAAAGGCTAAGTAAACACTTGAACAGCGCCACCCACAGGAGGACCAAGTCTGCTATAATGCAGAAATATCAGGGAAGATGAAGGTTCTCCCCCGGTCTCCAGAGTTCTCATCTCATCTGCTAAGACAACTGTATCATCATGGAGAATGAGGTCAGTTGTTTTCATTCAGGCAAGAAGGATCAATGGGTTAAAGCGCTAGCCACAGAGCCTGGTGGTGATGATGTGTTTATTCAACAGAGCCCATACAGGAGAAGGAGAGAAATGACTACCGTAAGTTATCCACTGACCTCTAAACATGTTCCTTATCACATACATACATCCACACAGATAGATAATAGATAGATGGAAAGATAGATAGATAGATAGATAGATAGATAGATAGATAGATAGATAGATAGTTGATAGATGATAGACAGGCAGATAAAGAATGTATAAATAGATGTAATAAAGTCAATTGAGATGTGCCTATTACATTTTGGGATATTTGGGATATTCAACAACCAAAGAAAAGAGATGCAATCCAAGCCTCCAATGGAAACTAAGTGGGCACAGGAATCTCAATCGACACGAGGATGTGTTTTGTTTTTTTTTTTCTCCACTTTCATTTCAACTCCGTTATGGACAAGCTTAAGCAAAGCAGAAGTCCCCCAAGAAATGGTGATATGTAAGCTGAGCCAGGAGTTTGGGAAAGCCTGGCACACGCAGGCTTGCTAACCGACCCTATTCTATAAAACAAGGGCAGTGTCTCAACTGCCACATACTGAACATATCGTATGTGCCTCCTACATGATACACATGTGTTTTTAGCTCAAAAATACTATTGCCTTGGTTGCTAGAATCAATGCATAGAACTTCATGAATCTAACTGTCTCAAACAATTCCAAGGACTTTCTTGGCAGATCTCATTTCTGAGAACTTCCTACATCAATTCCATCATCAGCCTTGGCTGCTATGGCAACCAGAATATTTCGGAAGTGATTTGAAATAAGCATGACTACACATCCAGCATTTTTGCAGGAAACAGAAAGACTGTGAGATCTAATCCACTCCAAAAATTCAAAATAAAGCATCAATCTCCACTCTGAAACGTATTTATGTTCCTATTTGCAAATCAATAGATAACAACCTGGTACAATTACACAGAAGCACCAGGAAGGAGACTCATTTCACTGTCACATGAAAGTGGCACTTAGGTGCTCTCCTCCCAGTTTTATTAAGCCTTTTAAACATGGACTTTTTTCCCTAGCAATTTAGAGTCATAGAAAAACTGAAGGGAAAGCACCCCTTTTCATACACCGTCTGTCTCTCCGTACACAGTCACCCCCACTGTCAAAATCCTGCATGAAAATGCCACATTTATCACAATCCATCAACCTACCGGAGTGCATCAGAACCACCCAAAGTCTAGAAGGAATGAACAGAGCCTGAATGCTGCGCTGTCTTGAAATTGTCTAAGTAACTTAGTCCCTTACTTCTGGCCTCATTCAAATTGCCAGGACATGGGCAGAACATATCCAGATTGTTTGCCTAAGCATAACGTGAATGGCCCCTAGCACAGCTGCTTCCTGAAACCTCACAAGTAGCTTTTACTTTTCCTATTTACATCAGCATACTGGCTGTCTAACCTCCCACCAGAATTGCCCAGCAGGCCCTTCTTACAGCACTTTAGGGATTCTCTGGCTCACAACTCCAAAGTTTTCCACATTTCTCTCAGAAAGCAGTTCCAAAGACCTTTACATCACCTCTCAGTTTCCGTTTTATGTCTCTGCTGTTTTTCTCACAGCTATGACAAAATACTCAGCAGGAACAGCTTACAGAAAGAGTGGTTTGTTTTCCATAGTGGTTCACAGGACATGGCAGGGAGGCAGGGCATCTGGAGTTCCACCTCTGGCAGCAGAAGCATGAGGCATGGCTCTCACCCTTCAGTGATCAGGAGGTGTGGAGCTCAGACAGGAAACAGAGTGAGCCTAAACCCTCAAGCTTCTAGACTCCATGTCCCAGAAGTTTTACAACCTCCTAACACAGTGTGACCATATGGAAAGCAGGTGTTCAAAGGCATGAGGCCATGAAGGACATTTCAGATTCAAACCACAGTTGGATTTGTTAGGATGGGTGACTTGAGGGAACCCAGGAGGGGAAGGTATCAGGTCTAGTCAACACCACACTCTTCTCAGTAAAACTTAGGTATTTCGTGAATTAAGCCACAATTATTATGTGTCATAATTATAATCGCTTAGATGCCTGGCCAGAGAAGATACTTTATTAGCTAATGGCTGAATTTGACATTGAACATCATTCTGACATATTTATTATTCAAAGGCTTACAAAATTGTTC
Organism: Psammomys obesus; assembly: GCF_907164565.1. NCBI lineage: Eukaryota > Metazoa > Chordata > Mammalia > Rodentia > Muridae > Psammomys > Psammomys obesus. Next base: position 1,201,891 of record NW_026585587.1, read on the forward strand.
AAGCCTTCTGAGTACTATGATTGCTTGAATTCTGCAAAGAATGTCATGTTTTCTTAGGTAGAATCTTGAAAAGTTTTAAATGTTTTTCCTGCTGCTTTCTAAGTGTTAATGAAACAATTTATAAATACATATTTTTCCCCACACTTCTAAATAGTACCTCTTGATTTAGCTTGAAAGAAGAGGGAATAGGGAGAGGGGAAGAGGGAGCATTATCAGAAAGCTAGATCTGAATTCGCATCACATTGACTCAGACTCAAACTTGTATTGCTGGACCAAGTTCAGGCTTGTGGATTACCCACACTCAGAATCTCAGGCACAACCGATGTCCATAATGAATATTTGGGACTGTACACAGCAAAGCCAAAAATGTGTTTCTAGAAAGGACAAAATCATCCCAGCGCTGGATGGTCTACAAAGGGCTCTCCCGGGCTTCACTGCCCCCACCTTCTTATGACATATAACTGCAGGGTGACATAGGAAAACCGCAACATCCCTTGTCACTGTCCCCAGCCAAAATGCAGCTGGAAGTAGTTGTGTCTGTAAACATGAAATAAAGGCCAAAAATGAAGAAAAGACAGATTGATATGTTCCCCAAGCAAGCACGTAAGTAAGAGAACATATGGGATCCCTCTTTTGCACCCTCCCTGCCTGGTTCACGCTTTACTCCTCTCCCCACACACGCACAGGAACATGTACACTCACAAACACACAAACATACTACATACACACACACACACACACACACACACACACACACACACACAAACACACGCACGCGCACACACAAAACACCTTACTTGGAACAAAGAGGTTAGCTTGCAAAATAGATGTTAGGTGGCTGGCTGCCCCAGCGTTTCCTTTCTTGGCATATGGAGAAAAACTGTTTTTTAAAAAATGAAATAGAAGCCCTTAGCAGGCAAATTGGAATTTGTCCATCTGTTAAGTGTGTTTTTCTCAAATAGGTTTTTATCAAAAGATTCTTTTGTGTCTCTTCTGGCTTGGTTATTATTTGCCTAGCTTTGCTATAAATGTGATTACAGAAAGTGCTCTGTTCTGTCTAATACCTACTTGCAATTTACTGAATGAGCCATTCATAGAGACCCTGAGAACATCCAAATATAGTTTACGTGTATCCTGAAAGTGCATGCTCCAGGCTCCTCCCTGGTGATTAAGTGGTTAAGGGGATACTTTCTAAATCTATTGACTATTCATAACGCTACAATGGAGATGAGTCTAATGGAAATTTGGTGTGGCCAACTGAAATGAGAGACAAATAGCAAATGCATGCAATATAAAAATAATCAGAGCACTGTTTGGAGTGTGTCAATTACAATGGCACCTCCCATGGAGTGATGGCAGTGAGCAGGTGTTTTCGAGCGTGTTTCTATCAAAGTCACTCCCAGATTTCAACAAACTTCTCTGAGAGCTTCACATATCTGGGCCTTTAAGAGGGCTCAGTCAGTAAAAGTCACTTGCCAGCAACTCTGAAGACCTGAATTTAACTTCTAGAACCCACAAACTGTGGAAAGAGAAAGCCTACTGTCCTCAGCCACCAGATTTGCACCTTGGTGAATACATACCACACACACACACACACACACACACACACACACACACACACCACAGGCACATACAAACAAGTAAATAAAATGTAATCCATTTTAATGAAGAAAAAAGAAACTTTAGGTGTCATTCAAATCCTCCCAAGGATACAGCTGTTCCCTAAAGTACTAAAACCCAGAAAGTACGGAATGAGAATTTGGTACTGCTGCCAAGCACAAATCATGCAACAGATATTTGGCTAGGCACTATTCAGTAGCTGGATGGAGATGTGAATGCCCCTGCCGTGGGAGAGAAACCTCACAGGGATAAGAGCCACTTCTGTTTGCTCCTCTGTTGTGTCTCTAGTGTTGGACACATAAGAAATTTTCAAATTATAACTCTGAATAAATAGTAGAATGGATGGGCTGACTTCCAAAGGAGTGGCTGCTCAGCAGCTCCCAGCATTCGGCGGTTGTCCTTGCAGAGATTCTGAGCGCCCTTGGCCTGTGGGTCTAGACACCAGAGGCATGAGGTGTGATGCCTCGGCTGTCTGGCTCCTTCCCACAGCTGGCTACATTCTGGTGATTTCACACCTGAAGGGCTCATGAGTATGGATGGGCGCACGCATCCTCACTGAGGAGAAATCAGGAATGATTTTGGAGATGATGATCTTTATTCTTTTTCAAGGGCCTGTTTCAGAAAATGATGACACTTAGAAACAGTGTCATTGCAGTTGCTAGGGAGATGAGGAGAATGCAGCAGGGTGAGGGGACAGTGAGTGCTTTGGATAGCCTGCAGCCCAGGGCACAGTGACCAGAATGGAGACAAAGGGCCAGCCTGGCCTCCAGTCTGCGTAGATGATCCTGTTTTGGTTTCCTGCTTAGAACCACTAAGTTATTAGGCTGCAACTGCTGCATTCAGAATACTTTCATTTTATTTAACGTGTTGACTGCTAAGGCACGTGGCAGCAAAAGCAAAGTGGCTTTGTGTCCGATTCCAATGGGGATTGTTTACCTGGTGAAGCTTCACACTCTAGACATCTGCCCTGCAGGGTGATAGCAAGGCAGGACTGGGCAAATTGTCTTGAATCCACGGGTCCCTTTCCTGAGAGCCCCAGGGAAGACTAAGCTCAGCTCCAAGCACTTCAGATGACCTGGGCTAGAAATGGTTGCTAAGTGCTCTGTGAGGCTTCGTTCAGGACCGTGAGAGGAGCGCTGCGATCCCAGTGGTCTCTACCATGTCTCTGGGCTGCCCTTGACGGCATGCTCTCCAAGCTTGTTCAGTGACCCAGCCACAAGCACTAACATCAGGCCACCTTCTCGGGTCTTTTTAGTTTAATACACATAAACATGACAGTTCACCAAGAAAAAGAAAGGGGACTGTTACTAAGGAAGTTTTTCATAAGTTTTTCAGTGCCATGGAGACCACTGGGGATATTCAGACACATGATCTTATGCATGCGCAGGGACGTGCTCTATCATAGACTTTCCCAACCATATAAAACACAACTTTTCATTCTCTCTCTCTCCTGTGTTCAAGTGTGTGTGTGTGTGTGTGTGTGTGTATGGGTGGGTGTGGGTATGTGTGTGTGTACACATGCAATTGACATTATATAGTGGTCTGAGGGCAAACCCCTGGGAGTTGGTCCTCAGCTTCTACCTTGTCGGAGACAGGGTCTCTCTGTCATTTTTTTCCACTGGATATACCAGGCTAGCTGGCATGTAGGCTTCTGGGTATTCTCTGCTCTCCAACCCCCACCTCTCCACAACAGTGCTAGAACTGCAAATGTTCCTGCTGCAAACCAAACAGGGTTCCACTCCCAGACAAAGAAATGCCAGCATCCAAACCAATCAAGACAGGGAGAATTACTCTTCCCCAGGGAGAGTAAAGCTGCTGATTCGTCACCTGGTACCAGGTGGCCATCCTAAAATCACATAGATGCAAACAACACTAAACTCTGCATTCTGTATTTACACATTTGTGCATTCTATATGCACATCTATGTTTGCACCAACAGTGATTTTAAAACGAGACCATGAATTTGAGAGGAGGCGAAGGGGATATGAGAGAGGCTTGGAGGGAAGACAGGAGGGATGAAAATGTTATAATTATCTTTTAATTGAAAAAAATAGTTAATAAAAACCAGTCACACTACACCCCTGGCTTTTTATGTTCTGGATATTCAAGCTCACGTCCTCACACTTGTGTAGAAAGAGCTTTTATGCCCTGAGACACCTTCTCGGCACCCCCAAACCAACTTTCCAAGCCACTGCCAATAGGCACTTCTACTAGGCCTTGGATATGAAGTTTAGCAGATGTACTCCTCTGATAAAGCATTAAAACAGTGATCGATGTGTTCAAGCTGACAAGTGGAGGAAGTCAGAACGCTGTTCTACCATAGTGTTATCTCTCACAGTGTCTCCCAGGGTGTCTTTCCTATGAAGGAGTCCCACTGTACCGAAAATTGAGGAAAGATACAGATTGTGACATTTGATTCTCCCGCATAGGAGGCAAGACAAAACACAAATGTTGAAATCAATCCCATATTGCAGCTGGGTTTCCCGCGTACAGATTCCCGAATCACCACAACTGCCTCGGTGTAACAGTCACCAACAGGGCCCAGATTCTCTGAAATGTTAAGTTCTTTGAAAGAATCAAATTGTCATCCTGAATAAGTTAGTTTAAGACCCCTAGTGAATGGGGTTCATGCTGCTCACACACACGCGCGCGCGCGCGCGCGCGCACACACACACACACACACACACACACACACACTACTATTCCAGAGAGAGAGGTGGGAGATGTGTCAGACAAAAAGCAATGTCAATGTTGTCCCCTGAGCAATGGCATTATGAGTTAACAGGGCATATTTCCCAGACATGGCGCTTGATCGTCTTTAACATCTAAAGAGTAGACATGAAAGAACTTACTTCTCTTACAAAAATCAATACTTGAGTCCATTTATCTCTTTGCCTGTGTATGTGTGTGGTGAACATGAATGTCTGTATTCATATTCACAGGTGTGTGGATCCATGTGCAGGGGTTGTCAAGACTACTTCTTAGATATCCCCCTTTATTCGATAAGGCAGGGTTTCCGAACATGGAGCTCAGCAGTCCAGCTAGACTTGCTAGCCAGCTTGCTCTGGGAGTCCCCATCTGACTTCCAATGCTAGGAAAGGGTTTCAAGGATGCTACTACCATGCCAGTCCTGCTTGTTTGTAGATGCTTGAATCCCAAACCCTGGTCTTCATACTTATGCAATAAGCATGCCAACCACTGAGCCACCTCCCAGCTCTATCACCTTTCTGTCTGTGAAGAAAGTCAAGAACCTGAAAAGTTAACTCATGGAGCAAACCTATTATCAAATTTATTCAACCCCACCATCTCCTGCTAAATATATTTGTTATGGGAAATGGTATAAAATAAAACCTAAATAACAAAAGAACATACAGCGATGCTGAGAACAGAAAAGAAATGAAAGGTAGGAAAAGAACTGAGAACTATGCCCTTTTATCCAATGTATAACCCATGATGGTCAAGAAAGTTCCCAATTCCAGAATAGAATTCCAAAGGGTCAATGACAACCCCATAAAAAGTAGCAGATGTAAGTGGCTAACAAGATGACCAACCTTCACTCATGACACTTTTCACTCCTTTTTTTTTTTTTACCACTACTTGCAATGTAAGAATCTTTCCTTTAAGATTATTCTATGGGGGAGGGGAGCGGTGGAGAGATGGGTCAGTGGTGAAGAGCATATACATGTATCTTCCAGATGATGCAGGATCAGTTCCCGGAAGCCATGCCGGGTGCCTCACAGCCATCTACAATGCCAGCCCCAAGGGATGCAATGGATCTGGCCTCCGTCTCAGAGCACCTCTCCCCACATGCACATACCTACCATACACAGACACATCACTTTCATATTTGAAAAATATGAATGTGTTGTTTTTAATACGCTAACTAGTCAACATCATCCCCTGCAGATTCAGGAAATACTGCCCCCACAAAGGGGTAGGCAATGCATGCTTGCAAGACATTCCCCCCTCTTGGTCTACACAGATGGTGAGCCAGGGGACTGGTTCGGAAAACTGAGGAGTTGGATTGGACCACAGTTCTGGCACTGGCTGATTTTTGACTCTGGACAAATATTTTACTCTCACAGTCTTGATTCCTTGAAAATCAAAATAATAAGATAACAAAAAAGAAAAGTGTAACTTATAAAGTATCCTTATTAATATACATTTTGCGAGCCCTTTCTGGAAACAGTGCTAAATAAACATAGTTCTTTGCTCTGCAAAATGTACTGTAAAATACACAGAGCTTAGAAAATAGCACTAGAGAAACAACATTCTGAAAAATAATCACCTATAACAAATAAGGTAAAAATAGAAGGAATTTAATTAAAATGTCAGGATGGTTTTCTAAATGTTAGTTCATTAAGAAATACAGATACTAAAGAGTCAAGTGTTTTACAAATGATACCCACTTTCAACATTGAAAAAGCCAAGAGAGTTGGCTTATCGAGAAGGAAGCACGCCAAGGCTAAATGCTGGGGTTATTTAAGATTCTAGAAAGAAGGCAGTCTGAAATCATTTGTATCACCAGAGAGGGGTGTGTGTGGCTCATCACACAGGTCTAGATCCTAAAAGGGCCAGCTGATGGTTGAGAAATGGCCTCTTGCTGGTTTCTGTATGGCTCAGTTTGTCTGGGTGCTGTGTCTATCCAACAGTGAAGTTGCTCAGGCACACATGGGAGAGCTACATTTTATCCAATGTGTGAATCCTAATGTGTCCGTTGTACAGGGATCAGAGTCAGGGGGACTGTGTTAGGGAATGCTTCCCTAAACTGGGAAACAAACTGGAAAAACAAAACTGCGGAATCCTCCAGTCAGCTGACTTCCTTTGCTCTCCCTGTCTGTGTAAACACAATCAGCAATGGCCGCTCTGAGCGTCTCTTCTCCCAGTGAACACTGTACTCCGGGTAAATAAAGGCTTCAGAAACATACTTCGTTTTTGCACCACTGGATCTTCCTTTCATATTGTTACCTTTGGGCCTCACAGAGGATATTTGATTAGGGAATTAAGATCACTAACTGGAAGGTTTTTATCTGCCAATCGCCTAATATTTTTACAGAGTACAAGATGGGCATAGTGCTGTAGACCTGCAATCACAGCAGTGATGTGGCAACGGCAGAGGGCATGTGAGTTTGAACCCAGCAGTAGCTACCTAGTTAAGACTCATCTTAAAGACACAAAAGGAAGGAGAGAAGGAAGGAAGAAAGGAAAGTGACAGATACGTTGGTGTTATTTTCTTTTTATATAATTTAATGGAATTATACAATTTTAATATTACATAGTTGCTATATTTAACAGTCAGCACATGAACTCCTGGAGAATTTAACAATTGGCTTCTGTGCATCAATTACGGCAGTGCCTCACTCCAGCTTGTCTCCGGCAGGCAGCTCATTAGGATGCTCTGAAGCCACTGGGAAAGACACGCCTCTACTTTGCTATCGTCTTCTTTTTGGAGGGATCACTCACCCTATATTCCTGAGAAAATTTCCCACCAACAGTTCACCTGGATCCAACCTTGAACCCTCAAACAGGCTTCCTGGACTTTCTCTGGGGACCTCTTGCCCTGAGGACCACACATCCTATCAGGCAGGACTTTGATAAAAGTCAGAGGAGAAAAGACCACCAATGGCAATCCAAGCATGAAAGCATGCCCCCTATATAAAACATTGCATCAGAATAATCATCTCTACTGTTGACACCTGGCATATCAAGGCATTAGACTTGGTTCCCTAAGGCCATCAGTTGCTGCTGCTGTGTGTATTTTTCAGTTCTGAGCTGATCTCCCAAGGACAATAACATCATCATCCTTTTGCTTAAGCAAAAGATAACATTTGACAGTCAATGGTGAGTCATATATTCTATCCTAGTTGTGTGATGTTTCAAAAGCTTTGGCTTTCCTCCTTCCTTGTATATTTCTGCATAAAGAAAGAAAGAAAAACTATCTCCAGGCATTGCAATGTTGACTCACTTTAGCTTCTCAACTGAGAGCTGGATATAGCATTTCTTTTTTACCCAAAGCATTTATCTGTGTATCAGAAACACATCTCCTGCCATTCAGGAGTTCACAGTTGAAGGTAATTATTTTGATCAAATTGTTGTGTAGAAATCTATTCAGACATAGGTTAAAATTATTGTCAGTGTCAGAGCCACACAAATATCTTATTGTCAGGGTGAGGAAGGGAACATGCCTCACACTTTTCAGACCTGGGGTTCCATTCCCAGCACTATCCAAAGAAATCAACTGGAAGCAAGTTAGTGCTGGCACATCCATGTACTCTCCAGGCTTGAGGCAGGAAGATCAAGACTTCAAGGGCATCCTCAGCTGTATAGTAAATACAAGGTCAACCTCGGCTACAGAAGCACTGTCTCAGCCTCTCCCCAGATCCCCACCCCCCAAAATAAAATAGCAAAACATTAGTTATCTTTACCATCTCACATTAAACTATTTGGAACATATCAAGTCAGGACATCAAAATGCTCCTTTTTGAAGAGCCAGCTCCCCTGCTTGATGGCATCTGAAAGTCATATAGGACAAGGCAAGCTCTCGACAGCCCACAAGCACTTGACCCACCAGCAAGAGGGTTAGCAATGAGAGTGCTATCTTGTAAACAGACACAACCAACTCTTGTCTTATGTTTAATTATTGTAAAGCAGCATTTGGTTGTTCAATTATTTATTCAACTACTTCATCTCTAAAAGGCTTCATGGGAGTAACCTTTTCAATGCCAAGGGTAAGCCAGGCATGATGGTGCATGCCCTATAATCCCAGCACTCATGAGGAAGAGGGAAGAGGATCACACGTTGAAGGCCAGTCTCCTCAGCAGCATAGACAGTTGGATCCCAGCCTAGGCTACTGGAGACCTAGTCTCAAAGAGCAAAACAAAATAAGTGATAAGTAGGCTGGCACAGTAGTGCATGGCTTTAATGCCAGCAGAGGCAGGGCAGTCTCTGTGAGATCAAAGCCTGCCTGGTCTCCACAGTGAGTTTGAGGCCAGACAAAGTTACACAGCGAGGCCATGTCTTAAAACAATAAATTAAAAATAGATAATAAGTAAATAAATATAAAATTGTACGGTGCTTGACATTTTTCTAGAGAAAAGGTATGGTGGCACACGTGCAATCCCAGTACTTGGAAGTTACGGCAGGGGGATAGAGAGTTTGAAGTCCCTCTCTCAACAACAGTGAAAAGAGGACAGAAAAAGATGAACCACTAAAGCCAATAAAAGGCACTGATCCTCCTGATGAGACTTGACAGACTAGGATCAGAAGGAAAGAGAGGAAGACCTCCCCTATCAGTGGACTTGGGGGAGGGGCATGCGTGGAGAAGGGGGAGGGAGGGTGGGTTTGGGAGGGGATGAGGGAGAGGGCTACGGCTGGGATACAAAGTGAATAAAGTGTAATTAATAAAAATTAAAATAAAAATGGAAAAAAAGGGCACTGATCCATAAATGCCAACTTAAGAACAACATGTGGGTCATCTGCGGGTTTTCAGGTGACTCATCGGGTCATCAGATGGTGAGTAAACAGCCTAAGCTGCAAAAGGAAGCTCTCAGGACGGTGGCACCCATGAACGCTTCCCACCTCCGCACTTTCTCTGGCTTGAATGCTATTATTTAATGTGAGAATTGTAGAAGGTAGTCAGCGCATGCTAACTTCCCTCTCCTTCCAAAGAGAGAAGCCATCTAATGATTTACTACCAACGCGTGGCTGGACTTTGACCCTTCCTGTTCTGTAATTTATTGAGACATGGGACGCTGGCAAAGGGACCTTACTAGGTAACATTCTTGCTGAGCAAGCAAGAGGATGTGCTTTCAGGATCCCTAGAACCCCAGAACTTCAGGTGCTGAAACAGACAGCTCCTGGGGGCACTCTGCACAGTCAGCAAATTCCAGGTTCACTGAGAGACCCTGCCTCAAAATTAAGATGGAAGAGCAACTGAGGAAAACACTGAGGCCAACCTCGGGCCTACACACACCTGTATAGGCAAGGGCATCCCTTCCGCACACATATGCACACATGAATGCTACACACACACACACAAATATTGACAAAAATGTCAGAATGTACTAAAATATTGAATCTGTTAATGGCATGAAGAGATCTGTAAGAAAAGACCTCAGACTACTGTAATGATAGTAGGACTCTGACAAGGTTAGTTCTGGACAGTACACCATGTAACTATTTTTCTGTTATCTACTTTTCCATGGCTATGCTTTAGTCTAGGAATGAAGAAAAGCATTTTAAAATAAAGATGAAGGGAGAAACCATTAATGGTATTTATAGTACTTGTTAGGTTAAATGTCTCTTATATTTTATCTGCATTTTAATTTTGGATTTTTTTTACATTTATGCTCTCTCTCTTTGTGTCTCTCTCTGCCTCTGTTGTGTGTGTGTGTGTGTGTGTGTGTGTGTGTGTGTGTGTGTGTATGTGTGTATGTGGTGTGTACATGGAGATCAGTAAGAGACAATTTATAGGAGATCATGTTTTCCTTCTACCATGGGGGTCCGAGGAATTGAACTCAGATCATCAGGCTTGTTAACAAGGGCATTTACCCACTGAGGCATCTTGCAACCCCTTAAAACTATTTAAATGTACAAAAGATGCTCTCCTGGTTTTTTCCCAAACTAGGCACAGTAACGACTTGGATTCCCTGAATCATGTGCTGACCCCAACTCTGGACCTTTATAACGTCAATGCTTTTATCTTAAGTAAGGTTCTCTGTGCTCCTCAGTAAGGCCTAGTTTTTCCTTCAAAACTCTCAACAAAAGGCCTTTCTGAGATCTGTAGCACATTTTAGATGCTCATTCTTTGGAAGGAGCCCTCTAACCTTCACTGATGGTAAGTACTCCCTCCCTGTAGGAACCGTAGAAAGTGTGCTACTCCCACGTGACTTAGCACAGGGCCTGCTGAATAAAGAGATGAATGAATGCACAAGCAACTTTGACATTTCTATAATTTAAACAAATGGTTGACCTCTTTTTCTTTCTCTCACTTAGGGGATGTGCTGTCTGACTGGATTACTACACCAAGAAGGCATTTTCAAACCAGAAAGGGGGTTACAGTTATTTGCATAAGCTCAGTATATTAATTTTATTAAGAGTACTCATTCAATAAATATTAACTTATTTTACAGTGAGTTCCAAGGTCTGTGTGAAGTACAGAAGAGAGAAGCAGAGTGCCTCTCTCCTCAGCAAACTGAGAGGCCACTACAGGCAGAGGAATCTACTGTTACAATAGACTTGGGCAGCGCCATATTGAAGCATGCACTTTCTATAGAAGTAGCAAAGGGTGGTCTGGAATACGGAAACACGCCTTCCGATTCTAGAGACAAACCAAACTGTGGGTTTATGTGTGCAGTAAAAAGGAAAACAGATTGGAAAGACAACTGCCTGACCAAAAATAAAAAATGCAAAAGACCGATGGTAATATTAGTATTTTGAACCACACATTAGCGCATGCCCATAATCTGTGCACTCTAGGGTCGTGAGCAGAAGGGTTTATAGTCAAAAGCCAACTCAGAAAACAGGGCAAGCTCTTGATTTTAAAGTAAAACAAAACAAAACACACAAAACCTCGGTGGTTTAAATGGACAGAAGAAACGGCAAAAGGCAGTGTGGCTGCCATGCAGAAGAGAAACTTGGAAAGCGGAGCTTTATGAAGATTTTATAAATATTTAACATGGCTACAGTTTACATTTCCAAAATCAGTTTCTCGGTCCAAAGTTGAGAGGGGAAGGATGTTATCCGAATCTGTCCTGAGGGAGGAGAGTACATCTCAGTGGCAGAACATATGCCTAGTGTGTGAGACCCTGGGTTTGACCCTAAACCTCAGTTGTCACTGGGGAGGAGTATTCCTTTGTATTCCGCTGCTGTGAGAGAACAGTGACTCTTCACCATTTCAAGCCCTCTCTGAGAGAAGAAGCTAAGCTCCCTAAAGGTATGCATGCTTACATACTTACTCACATACAAACAAAAAAAATTACAATAAGCTTAAGCTGTTTCTTCATTCTCCCACCTTTATTCCCAAGCACTCCAGTATCCCCAGCTGGATTTGAATCTCCCCTCTCTCCTCAAACATGCTGAGGCCCTGCTGTTCCACCCGCACACTTTAGTCACTTTCTAGAGGCATGATGGAACACCTTCCTAGGGCCACAGCCAGATCTTTTAAATACTTCAACTTCCATCTCTTTCGAACTTTTATGTCTCGTATCGTCACATCTAGCCACAGGATGTTGTCATTTACACTGAGCAACATAAAAGTGGGAGGTGTGGGCTGTTTCATTCATGCCTGAGGATTACCACATAACTTTACTGATGGCCAGAGAGTACAGACTGTATCTGGAGTTAACTGCTGCGATAGGGAATAAACTTCCACCATCTATTACACACAGAGTATCGAGGAGGACTTCCTAAAACACAGTTCTGAGTGTTTTCTTAGTTCGTAGCATGCAAGTCTTGGTCACTGATTGTGGAACGAAATCCAGACTTGTGCTTTGAAATCCTCATTCTTTGTGAGTGGCTCCAATGTGTCTCCTTTGCAGGAGAGAGCTGTATGTCCACCGCTAAATCTATATCCTTCCCTGTAAACACCCTCTGTTCTCCTTAAGCTTAGATCTATCGTTCTCCCGCCTCCATGTTTGATTTTTGCAATTCTTTTCTTTTTACAAGGCTAACTTTCTTTGCCCATCTCCTGCCTCTACCTTCCAGCCATGAGGTCACAGGCACACCTGGCCATTTATGTATCAGGCAGCTCCTTATTCGCCTTATAAGTGACATCAGAGGCTGCTTTAGTGAACCCACTTTTAAGATCGAGCCTCTCTGCCACTTGCTTTTTCCTTACATCATGAGTAAGAAAATAACTGATACCTGACCCTCTCACTCTTACCTATTCAGTTCATACTGGAGTTTAGTATGTTGCCACCTCAGATTCAATCATGTGCCACATGTGTTATTCATGGCAGGGAAACTGACCCTAGATGTTAAGAATACACTCAGATATCTTTGTGTTCCAGCCTCAAAAAGCTTTAAAGCCCTTATTGAATAGAGTGATACCTGGCAATATAGCTTTCACTGAATGAAAATGTTAGTTTGGAAATCAGGGAGCACAGTGATATTCTCAGAAGCTTGACATTCTTCCAGAAAAGTAGCACATAAAACATATAAAAGTGTTGGAATTTACAAATTCCTACAAGAGAGAGAAGGGAAACTCCAACCACAAAATTGCCTAGGCTTTGCATTTTTATGCCACAGTTTTGGAATGTTCTGAGGGATGGAAGTCAGTAATTTGAGACCTAGAAAGAGAAAGACGTCTAAACTCCACCTACTTCAAAACACATAAATGCAAATTGCATCAAGATTGAAAGCAAAAATGCAAAGAACTTTTTGATAATTTAACTTAATCATTTGAATGCCATTTATTCTTGTGCATCACAACCTCCCAAAGCTACTCTGATCATTTTTTTCACCTGGAAATAAGCTAGAGAAAAGAAATTGAAGCTCATGGATTCACCTTCTCCAAACAGGTGCCATCCAAGGCACAGGCAACTCTCTACCCTTTGATGGAACAGGGAGAGGAGAACGGCCAGATGATGATTTATAGCCTTTCCTTGAATGAACTTTAGGGACCAGAAACAAATCTTCCTCACAAGATAGCCAACCACAGCCAGCCCAGTGATGATCCTATGATCCTATAACCCAGCTATTACAGAATGAAAAATGAGTTCGAATCTCAAAATTTTGAATCAAAATGACAGAAGAATGAGCAGCAGTAATGTTTTAAAGCAGCGCTGCTGGGTTATAGGGGTGGCAGTTCCTTTACGGTTGCATCACAGATATCCTCCATATCAGATATTTACATTACATAAGTCATAGCAGTTGCGAAATTACAGCTACGAAGTAGCAACGGAATAATGCTATGGTTGCAGGTCACCACAGCATGAGGAACTGCATTAAAGTTGCAGTTTAGGAAGGTTGAGAACCACTGTTGTAAAAGACGTAAAAAGACAGCACAGGCGGTGACAGCTATTAGAACAACTCAAAAAACAGACATCAGAAAAGCATCAGAGCTGCTCAAGGTCTAAATGCACCAAGATCCTTATTCCACCAACCTGCAGGCTAAAAATTGTCCTAAAACTCCTACTGTGCACAGTTTTGTCAAATAGATCATTTGTACAGGTTTAAGAAGCTTGTAATCTTGCTGTTAACTTACTGGTAGTCCCTTTGAAACAGAGACACAAACATAGGCTTTAGGTAGATAACATAATTTGTCCGTCTTTCCCTGGTATTGTGTGATAATTGGATGCATGCATATAATGTATGATGATCAAATTAAGGTTATAAACACATCCATTCCCTCAGCGTGTATTGTTTCTGTGCTGGGACCTGTTATTCTCCTGTAGTTAGTTTATAATTTGTTGCAGATAAATGTAAATTAAAGTTACCCTACTGGGCTACAGAAAACCAAAATAATCCTTTATATTTTACAGCATTTGGCATTCCCTAGCTACTTTTTATTTTTCTGACCCACTCAGCTATTCGCCTCCGAGGCCCCTGCTTCTCATGGTGTGGGAATAGTACCTCAGAGAGCTGTTACAGGAGATAATGTCCTGCGGTCAGAGCATCCTGAGGTTCTTTTGCAATGCATCACAATCTACTTAAAGCTATGACCACATCCTTTCGAAACAGATACAGATACAGATGCCCACGTGCTTCCATCCGTGACCTCATCTGGAGGACAGTAGAAGAATTCCAGGTACGTGGAAAACAAAACCCAGGGTGCCCTCTACTTCCCCTCAGACTCACTGCTTTTAAGCACAGCATGGTGAAACCACAGACATGTGAAGTGACATGAAGCTCCTTTAAATTAATTCTTACTAAGGCATCACATTGATCCAAGTCAGCAGGAGACCGACCCTTGTACCTACTCTTCACAAAGAAGTCGCATGGTTAGTCCTGTGCTGCTGGCTGAATCCAGAGTAGACACAGAGCTGCAAATAGGAAAGCACAGAATGACAATTAAGGAAGTAATTAATAGGGCAATTAAGTGAGTATGTTTGTGCTCGTCTGAAACCTTTAAGTAGGATATATCTGAATGGATTCGAGGAATCCTTCGCGTTCTAAAAGCTCACAGCAGACACGGGAGCACACAACCCTGTAGGAGCGTAGCGACAACTGTGGACAAATGTGCATACGTCATTCAGGTCACTACTGACCATTGTATGGAAACTGTTTGGCAGACACCGCAGCATCGTGTGTGGAAGAGACGCTGCGTGGAAGAGACGCTGCCGTGGATTTTTTTCAAGCTAAGGTTTGCTATCCTGGCGTCGCTTCTGATTCAGGAGGCACTGTACTTGCAAGTTGCTCTTTCTGTGCAGTCCTCATCAAGTAACGATGAGACAGAGGAAGAGAGAGGGAGGAAAGAGGGCAGGAGAGGGGATGAGAGGAGAAGGAAGAAGAGGGAAGAGAAGGGCAGGGAAGAGAAGGGGAACAAGAGATGGAGGACAAAAACACCTGTATGTGGATTTCTGGAAGCTCTTACTTTTCTCACTCTTCTGAGAAAACAGAGAAGCTTAGGAGAACTGTTAATTATTTTTTCTTCTTTTTTTCCCCCAGTGCCCCAGGTACGACAGATAAACAAAGTAATCTTTCTGCTGTTCCATCTAGCAAAGGTCAGCTTCCCAAGGAGCCGCCAGCTTGTTCAGGAAAGCCATGAACATCTTCAAAGCCCTGGACACCCACATTTCCTTCTAGACTTTGTAGCAGAGCCCCAACCCCCACCCCAGCAGAAGAGGGTTCACAGCGCATTGGCAATATTACTGGATGACAGTAGAAATCACATCCCAGCGTTCGAAAGCAAATGCAACCGGTCGTCGCGCATACAATGTCCAAAATAGACTTCCTAAGATTTCATCCATTCAGTCTGAATGTTCTCATATTGCCATGTTAAAGATGGGCTAAGCGGCCCAAAAACAATATGTGCATTGACATAGGATTGTGTTTTAAAATAACTCGTACCATGCCCATCCTGGCACCCCGCTTTGTATCAGGAGGTCTGCCCACCAAGGCTCCAGCAAACTTGGCAAGTACATACTGCTGGTGGGTCAACCGGTTCTGTTAAAAAATGCACCTGAGTCTTTTTTTTTTTTTTAACATTTATTCATTAGATTGAGATTCCTGTGTGACGGTCAGAAGGCAACTTGCAGCCAGTTCTCTCCTTCTACCATGTTAGTTTTAGGTCAAAAACAGTTGTCAAGGCTTCGCAGTTCGGCCTCCTCATCTGCCCAGATTTTATTTTTAAAATAAAGGAAGTTGGATATAATGATACATTTACTTTTATATCGCATGTCTAGGTGTGTTCATCTTTCTGTGTGTATGTGCACACATGTGCTGGTGTGTGTGACAGAGATCCACTTCAGCTATCTTCTTCAATTGTTCTCCACTTTATTTTTTTGTGTGACAACATCTCTAAATGAACCTGGAGCTTGCCAGCTCAGCTAACCTAGGGGACCAGTAAGCTTCAGGACTCCTATTTGGTCATCGCCAGCAATGTCAGCACGTGCCACTCTCTCCAGCTTTTCTGCAGCTGCAGAGGCTCAGACTTCAGTCCTCATGCATGAGCAGCAAATGCTGCACTTTCCAAACTAAGCCATGCCTCCAGCCCAAGAGGTGTTAATGCCTGATGCTTAGAAAATCCCAGGGAAGCAAAAAGTAACTGTAAAAAAAAGGAGGACTTGAGGTGCCAGAGTGGCTTGGTACCTCTTGGGGCCTCCCCTTCTCTGAGATTCTCCTCAAGAGAGGGAAATTTGGGGGGAGGGATATGAGGGTGGGACTGGGAAGGAAAAAGAGAGGGGGCTGGGATAAAGCTGTGAAGATAATAAATAAACGAATAAATAATCAAATAAACAAACAAATAGAGAAGACAGGAAGGAAGGAAGGAAGGAAGGAAGGAAGGAAGGAAGGAAGGAAGGAAGGAAGGAAGGAAGGAAGGAAGGAAGGAAGGAAGGAAGGAAGACCTAGTCATGAGTGAAAGGAAGTAATAATTAACACCTCTGGGAGGGACAGGAGCACAGATACCTTCTGAACATCACAGTGGTTGTGGGAAAACACAGTGTTATCATAAACACAGTATCAGAATTAAACTTCATAAGACCTAATCTAGGGCTCAGGGAATGGCCCAGTGGGTAAAAGTACTTGCAGCATAAATATGAGAATCTAAATTCAAATCTACAGCATCCGCATAAAATTTGCACTCAGCACCACTATAAATTTGCACTCAGCACTCATCTATAAACCCCAGGCCTGAGGGCAGGGTCAACAGACACAAGTAGATCTGGATCCTTGCTGGAAATACAATCTAGACAAAGCAGCAAGTCCCAGGTTTATTGGAAGATGCTGTCTCAAAAATTAAGATAGAAAGCAACAAAGGCTTAAGATTATGTTTAAAATCGTAGTCAAGAGGCAAGAAGGAAAAGCTACACAATTCAGTTAAGCATATGTACATCAGTATGTTTGTGACTTAAACTACATCCAGTGAGTCATGGCTACAGAGAGGGAACCTGCAGTCACAGGGGCTGCTTCCCACAGCACATCTGCCTATGAGGCTGTTACTCGTTGGTCCCTGAAGTAATGAAGAATAAGTTGACTTAGGGGTATTTAGGTTTTGTGGCTGGCTATACGTATCTAGCCATTTTAAAAGCCCTTCCTGCTGGAATTCCTGCAAGAAAAATATAACAGTGGTGGATCAGGGGATCTGAAACTCCTTACTATCACTTTCCCAATGAAATAATTATGTTTGTAACTTAATTTTTGAGTTTTGGAGAAAAGGGGTTTCTTGGGCTTCAACCATCAATACAGTTCACAAGACAGAGTGACCATATTTTTAAAAGTAGAAGTTAAGACATATTAGAATTGTGGGTTTATTTTTAGTAAAATTTACATCTTGTACTCAGATCAAATTGATTTTGTATTTAATGGCTTTTTTGAAAATATTTTATTAAATGAGAATTGTTGGGGCTGGAGAGATGGCTCAGGGTTAAAAGCATTGGCTGTTCTTCCAAAGAACCCAGGTTCAATTCCCAGTACCCTCATAGTAGCTCACAACTGTAACTCCAGTTCTGCAGGCTCTCTCTCCTGCAGAGAGGGGGGAGGAAGGGATGAAGATGCAGACTTGTAGGCAAGACACCAATGCATTAAAAATAATTAATTAATTTTAGAAAAGAATTTTCACAGAAATTCTTGGGCTATACATCTGGCCCAGGGGGAACCTTTTAAAGATTAAAAAAAATAAATAAATAAAATAAATAAATAAAAAAAATAAAAAAAAACATACCCAATTATCTATCCATATTAATTTTGTTGTCTTACTTTTTTTTTTTTTTTTTGAGAGTCTCACTATATAACCGGGGCTGTCCCTGAATTTCTGATTCAGGCCCCTGTCTCAGCCTCTTGAGTGCGGTATTACAAGAGGGAACTACCATGCTTGCAGCTCATTTTGATATTTTTTGATACATAGTAAGGAACTGTATTCAAAGTCTTGCCTTTGTCTCTAGATAAGCAACACTGAGCGAATCATTTAGCTGGTCATTCTAGTGACCAGAAATTTAACCAGATTATTCCATCTGAATTTCAACCTTTGGCCTGCTCTCCCGGCTCCTTTCCAGCTGCCCCTCAAGGCTGTCCATCCTAAGCTCTGACAGCTAGGCAAGCTTGCCCACCTCCAGGGCCTGGATCCTGTGCTTAGCACCTGCTTCAGCACCTAACACTTCCTTCTTACAGCACTAAGCTTATAAAACCTTGAGTCCTCCTATAAATATTTCAGAACAGGCTCTCCTTAATTTTTGTGAACAACCCAAAAATAAATCTACAGGGATGATGCCTTTCATGAAACCTAGAAATAAAACTGATGCCCAGGCAGCTGGTCTGCCAGAAAGAATAGGATTTCTCTTTCTTCTCCCAAAACACCTGTACATAGACTCATCTGTCAAATCAACGCTAAGTCTGAAATAGGAGCCAACATGAATTATCCTCAGAGACAATGCTTTTTCTTGTTTCCTATATGGGCAACATAAAGGGGTTAAAAAAAAATCACCATTTGCGCTTAGCACTGTTACGTTTTCTTTACTAAAGTCTGATCCAATAAAACTCCACTAGCAAGCAATCAGTCTAGCCTTCCTCCACAGCCAACGATGAGATGCACCTTCATTCATCCATTCACAGTTCCAGCGCATGAGCGGAACCTGTATCCGTGATAAAACGTCTACATCTGAAGTACACTGGTGAGTGACGACCGCAGCAGAATTACAGATGTGCAAATTCCCTTGATCAGATGCAAAGACATCTGGGAAAGAAAGAAAAGCCTGTTTGAGGAAAGCTGTTTGGTCAGGAAAGATCAGAAGGTGTTTAGGATTGGATGCTGAAGTATTCGAAATCTCCAAACTTCAATATTTTTAAGTGTATTTATGTATGTATGTATGTGTGTGTGTGTGTGTGTGTGTATGTATGTATGTATGCATGTATGTATGTATGTATTTACTTAGTGTGGGGATGGTCTGCCTGCATGTATGTTTGTGCAGCACAAGCATGTCTGGTGTCCACTAAAGTTGAAAGAGGATGTTGGGAACTGGGGCTCAGATGGCTGTGAGCCACCATGTAGGTGTTGGGAACGGAACCCTGGTCCTCTGCAAGAGCAATAAGTGCTTTTAGCCACTGAGTTGTTCCCAGACACATACATTTTCTTTTCAGATTTAAATTTTTTAAGTGTGTAGCATTTTGTCTGTGAGTATATATATGCAGTGTCTTTAGAGACCAGAAGAGGCCTTGGATCCCCTGGAACTGGAGTTACAGAGGGTTATTAGCTGTCATGTGGACACCTAGGATAGAGCTCAGGTCCTCTGAAAGAGCAGCAGGTATAACTGCTAAGCTATCTCTCCAGCCCCCAAAGTCTCCAATTCCAATGAACAGTTGCAGCTCTTTGAAGGTATGTACAGAGGTAAGGCCCATTACTAACTGAAAAATCTGACTCCCTACCCCCCAAGATAATTCTTAAAACCCTGAACTATAATACAGTGGAGAGTTATCATTCCACAGGGGGCTTTAGATGACATAATAACACAAATTCTTTGGCTGTTAGTCCACAATAGGTATAAGGTACATTATTGTCAATAACTATTTGATAAATATTTCCTCCTCAGCCACACATTGCTGAATGCTGTCATTCTGGAATTGATATTGGGAGAAATGCAGATGCCTTGAAGTTCTAAGAACTTGTGTAAAATCCCGGAAGGCCTTTCCCAAAATGTCTTATGTGCTGTTAGCAGGACAGATGTAGATGCAGAAAGCATGAGATGAGTTAGGTTTTCCAGCTGTGCTCCAGAACATCTAGATTAATAAGTCAACACCAACTTAATAACAAGTTCTGATACAAATCACACACACACACACACACACACACACACACACACACAAACACCTGTGGCTCTTGTGGTGTAAGCGATTTCAAGTGACAGATGTCAAACAGCCAAGGCTGAAAGGTAATGCACCATTTGATCTAGCAAAGAAACCAACATGGAAGGCTACAGTAAACAAAATGGGCCTCAGGGTGATTACACTTGATTGTCAACTTCACAGGCTTCAGCAGCATCTAGAAGGTGAGTGACTTACACTTCTGTGGATGTCTTAGAGGGTTTCCAAAGATGCCCAGGGCACACAAGCTCTGACCCTGTCCACAGCTTCATCCCTTGACAGAATCAGATGTGGCTGCATGAGGTGTGGTTGGTTAGAAGTGGGTCCGGAGGTGTTCCTGGGCGTCTTCTCCTGGACCCTTCCTGCATTTCCATGCTTTCTCTTCTTCCTGGCTGTCGTAAGGTAGGCTGAACTGCTCTCTCACACTACCTCCTCTGTGGTGGTCTGGAATCCCTGAAACTGTGAGGAAACATGAACCTTTCCCTGTTTAGACTGTTTAATCCAGTATTTTAGCGACCTTGGTTAAAAAAAAAAAAAAAAAAAGCTAAACTGATTTATGATTTTTAAGAAGTATCTGGGTTCAAGTAATCAACAAATGAGGACTTAAAGGTGTTGGGGGAGGACACCTATTATACAGTCATACCTGAGGGGGTTTGGATTCTGCTTTTTATTGCAACCTTAGTATAACCTCATGGTCCCAGGAGGTGCTGATCTAATCTAAACGGCTTTGAAAGCACTGATCTGTTAAGATGGCGGTGGTGTCCAGAGATGTGGTGGTGAGACTCACAGAGCCCTGCCAGACAAGCCGCCTCAGGAGCGTCACAAATTTATGTCACTGCATGTCACCCTAAGCACACCAGCCATGGCCTCACACACCATGTAGCAAAATAAATCCCGCTGCTATGTATGCAACACAGCTGTGCTGGCCCATCAGCCCAGTGACATTTATTGTTTTCCGTGATTCTTGTGTGTGTTCTCTCTGGTAAATTTTCGTCTCTTGTTTTTGAACTGCACAAACATCCAAAACAAAACGTCAAAAAACAAAACAAACAAACAAAAAAACCTAATGAGCCATTTCACCTATGCTACCAACTACAGACCTTTCTAGAAAAAAAAAATATATTACTGGATCTAATTAAAGCAAAAGGGTCTTTTCTTGGGTCAAACATTCACCCATTCTTTGTGCTTTTATTACCGAATGCATAACTATCACTAAGGCTGGATGGAGAATGAATGCTACCAAATACCTACTGAGAATCTATTCCATCTAAAACACAAGAGTACAACCCTTAGGTGAGCAGGCTCAAACAAAGGCGACCTGGATTCGAATCCTGGCTGTGTCATACGCCCTGAGATGGGATTTCTCACTGAACCCGAAGGCCACCATTTCAGTGAGGCTGACAGACCACTGTGTCCCTGGGATCGACCCATCTCTGCCAGCACCCCCTCACCCCCGTCACCTCTGGGCTTGAAGGCATACTGAGCCACGTGTGACTTTTAAGTGGCTGTTAGTGTTTCAAGGTCAAGCTCTCCCATTAGTACAACAAGGAAAGAAGTAAATAAGCAACTTCTCATGGTTAAAGCCCTGAGCAGCTTCTTAACCCGTGAGAAGTCTGATCGCCAGTACTTGACAGAGGCGTCCACAGGGCTTGTATCTGACACCTGAAGAAAAGGAAGTAAGAAGTGATTCTTCTTTAATTCCCAGCAAAAAGATTTATGGAGACATAAGATGAAAAATGATCAGTGTCATGAAAGAAATACCAATAAAGTGCTGGGAGAGCCAAACAGATAGCATAGTCCAAGAAAACAATGTAGCCCCTAAAATTGTCCATGGTGTGCCTTCAGGTCTGACTTTCCCCCTGATCTGTAAACAGTCAAACAAAATAAAAGCATTTATCCTGGAGGTTTGGGGAAGCCATGACTGATGTGTCAATATGGATAAGTGTTCTTCTGTGAAAGTACACAGATATCAATGTAAATCCAGTAATTCACATAGAATATCTATGTAAACCCAGAAATGTAAACAGAACAACAGAAAAGAGAGACAGAAAACACACTTTATATTAATGGAAATCACTAACACACAGTGAGGTGTCTAATCACGGCTTCCTCCTGAGGATGTAATGGGATAAATTCAATTCCACAATCTTGTGGTGGAGGGAGGACGTAAGGGTCTTCCATGGTGATCCACAGCCTAAGAAATCATGAAAGATCTAAAGCCAAGGAACTCTTCCTTTCTAGGAAAAGAATGTCCATGATAAGATGTGTTTCTGTAAGCCCAATTGCGTTTTCTGTCTGTTATTTGTATGGGGGTGGGGGGGCAGAAGCGGATTCAGCTGGCAGCTTAAACTTTCTTGGAGAGTTTAGGGAGTAAGACAGGCTTTTGGGATTTCCCCCCTCACAAATTTACGTGGACACAACAGGGGAAAAGTAAAATGCCATCTTCAGAAGGTCCAGAAAGGTCTCTGATATTACTAAATGGCCAGCACCTGGTTTTTACCAATCTCATTTCCACGGCTTTCTTCAAGGAACGGAGAGTTAACCCCAAATGATGAACAATAAGAATGAGATGTAGACAAAGGGGGGGGGAAAACAATTAAAAAAAAGTATTTACACAGGAAATAAATACTATTATGTTTTGAAGCGTGGATCACAGAGAGGAAAGTGTGTTGTAACAGATTCGCCGACACAGATCCACTAGAACCATTAACTCTGGCAAGGCTACCCTTTGCCTTCTTCTGTTTTCCACCACTTTCCTCTGGTGGCCTGTTAAGCTGCTAGTTTTGGTTTTAAATCACGCTCTGTGAGGTGCAGTTATGCAAATAGATTGTAGGTGGAACTGCACAGTTACAAAGTCAATGTCTCATCTGGGACTTTTTTTGCACCTTGATTTTCCCATCTTTGCATGTACACGTATGGAAGCTAAAGGTGGACATCTAAGTGTCTTCCTCAACTTTCCCCTCTTCTTCAGAGAGCATCCCTCATAGAACCTGAAGTTGATATTTCAGTTAAGCTGGCTGCCCAGCAAGCTCCCAATCCCCCAGTCCCTGACTTCTAGCACTGAGATTACAGACAGGTGCCACCATAGCCAGCTTTTAAATGGGTTCTGAGGATCCGAACACAGGATTCCATGCTTGTCAGAAACTACCTTAGCCATCTCCATGGCCCTTTAATTTTCTCATCCTTTTAACAGAAAACTGTTCCTCAGTGTGTCATTGTTTTGTTTAATTTCTGTGGAAGTTAGATGGCTTTCTCATGACTCTAAACTGTGATCATCTCAGGCATACAGTTCAATTTGGTGATGTTTACAAAAACCAAAGCCACAGTCATGAAGGAGCTTGCTTAGAAATCTACCATCAGCAGGTTAGTGAAATGTATGTACTCTTGAAGTGTCTCACTTATAATAAGGAAAAGGTAGCTGGGCATGGTGGCATGCCTGTAATCCCAGCACTCGGGAGGCAGAGATAGGCAGATCTCTGCGAGTTCCAGGCCAGCCTTGTCTACAAAGGAAGTTCAGGGCAGTCAAGGCTACACAGAGAAACCCTGCCTCAATAAAACAAAAACAAGGAAAGAAAGAAAGAAAAGAAAAGAAAAGAAAAGAAAGAAAGAAAGAAAGAAAGAAAGAAAGAAAGAAAGAAAGAAA
>NW_026585587.1:1225619-1236302 GCF_907164565.1 Psammomys obesus
AAAGAAAGAAAGAAAGAAAGAAAGAAAGAAAGAAAGAAAGAAAGAAAGAATAAACAGGAGTTCCAGTATGTTTCTCTAGGGTAAGCAAGTGCTAGACAAAACTAAAGCTTTCAGAGTTACTTCCTTCTGTACTAAAGGTTTGAAGATAGTGGTTAATTAAAAAATTAAATCAGGCCAGGTGTGGTGGTGCACACCTGTAATCCCAGCACTCAGGAGACAGAGACTGGAGGATCTCTGTGAGTTCAAGACCAGCCTGGTCTACAAAGTGAGTCCAGGACAGCCAAGGATACACAAAGAAACCCTGTCTCAAAAAACCAAAAAAAGAAAGAAAAAGAAAAGAAATTAAGTCAGGTCTGATGGTATATACCTGTAACCCCAGTGCTTAGGAGACAGGTCCAGAAGGATCACATGGCTAGCCTGAGCTACCCAGCAAGACTCTGCCTCAAGAAAATAGATAGATAAATATGAAAGTTAAAAAGATGTATTTTCTTCAAGAGTAATCATGGTTCCTACTGATTACAGGGGCCGAAATAAAAAGATTCATTCTTAGATTTGCATTTTCTTATTTCTAGTGAGAAATAGGGGCACAGAGTTCCAATACTAGAGCCATGGCAGGGTCATAAAGATCATTTGAGCATTCTTTAGTAACAATGACATTACCTTCCCTAAACCTTTTGTGCTAGCCTGCACCTCTGGGAGGAGCAGTGGTCTGGAAAGGATTGGTTCTGCATTGGAAGGGATATTACATTGAGAAGGCACTGTCTACAGTCAGGTCAAAATAGCAGAAGGGGGACCCACAGAATACACAGTTACCCCCTTCCTAGACAGCAGAACCTATCCCACTCATAAAGTCCTTGCTGCATATTTTAGGTTTTAAAAGGTTTTTAAGGGTTTTTAAGAGTTGAGACGGTAGCTCAGTCAGAACAGTGTTTGCCTTAAAATTATGAAGAGCTGAGCTTGACCCTATAACTGTTGTTAAAATGAGAAACTCATGGTACAAAAAAAAAGAAAGAAAGAAAAAGAAAAAAAAGAGGGGGAGGGAAAGAGGATAGGAGGAGGGAAGGAGGCATGGTAACATACTACCATCCCTGGGGAGGCAGAAACAGATGGATTCGAGGATTATTGTGGCTTGCTGGACTGCGAACCTTACACTAGCTTCAGATCAATGAGAGATCCTGTTTAAAAAAACAAGGGAGTGGTAAGCTGAGGAATAAAACCTGAGATTGTCCTACGGCCTAAACACACACACACACACACACACACACACACACACACGTCAAGGGGGGAATGAAGGGGAGAAACATTATGAAAATCAGTTTCTTGGAATGGTATGGCCACTCTACACTTTACTAAAAAAAAGAAATTGCAATAAAAGTGGGAATTTCTGATAAGAAACCACCAGACACAAATACTTCAGAATCAGTAGCCAAAAGAAGGATGTGATGCCACATACCCTCAGGAGGAAGAGACAGGCTGAGAGTTCAAAGTCAGCTTAGTCTGCATACTGAGCTCCAGGCCAGCTACAGCTACCCAGTAAGCCCCTGTCTCAAATAAGCAAAGGAATTAGCAGTCAAGTCATGCATAGACTTTTTGTGTGTTACAGAGCAGAGTGAACATACATTTCTGTGGACATTATTAGATCCTGATATTTTAGGAGTCATTTGCAGAGAGCAGGCAGGGACACTGGCTTTTGCCAGGTGAAGGTTCTAAACAATCAAAACATCTATCCAGGGGGCAGTTAATGTCCTACACAGTGATTACTCTGCTCTCCATGCTACAAAGAAGAACTAAAGCAAATACAATTAAAACTATAAACAAATCCAAAGATGATCCCACTCGAAAAGGGGTACGCATCTTGAGAGGTTAACAGAATCCCAGAGGAGAGCAGACTCTTACTCTAGTGCTCATGATCACATCTTAAATTTCACCACTTCACAGAAATCTCCTCTTGCACATGTATTTGCACAAACACAAAATTAAATCAGAGCACCAAATGAACCCATTAATGCTAACAAGCAGAGCCAGGACCAAAGACTTCAGATTAGCCCTGTGTTCTCTCACTGCAAGGGGTTAAGTGGAGGCCTAGTGGAGGCTTCTGGGATTAGAGCAAATATGATTTCTATTATCTCAACAAGCTCACAGCAAACTGCAGCACTGGATTTTTGTCTAGGTTTGCAGAACTCCTTATTAATAAATCATTAGTTAATAAATGCATCGCATCTATTGTAACCCATAGCCACAATTCTAACCCTGCCTTCATTTATACATTCTTTAATTCCAGATATTTACTAAATTTCTGCTCAGTCAACCGAGATACAAAGATAAATTGCCAAGAGGCCTTGTTTGTAAAGAACTCAAAAGATAAAAAAAATTACTAAGCACATTCCTATACCCACTGTATTGTGCCAGTGTTGATTAAGTAGTGTGAGGGTACAGGGAATTGGGAGGTGGCTAAGGTTTACGGCCTTAGACAGTTCACCTGACGATTCTGTTTCTTATCAGTGACTGGGGAGTTGTGGCGGTGGGGAAGATATATACACCTAACTCACTCATCTAGCTCTAGGGTAACATGACTGATATATATATGTGTGTGTGTGTGTGCATGCGTGTATGCCTCTGTCTTGTCTGTCTGCTCTTGTGCAATGCATATATAGTAGCCAAACATTCCACAGCTGTTTTTAGTGTCAAGCATTTTGCTGTTTTTCTTCCCGATGCTTTTAGTTTTATCACCCAACATTTTTTTGTTAACACGTTTTAGATACTAGCAAGATTCTTATCTCAGACCACTTTGTCTAGACTGCTCTGGTGTTACCGAACTTAAGCAGGAGTAGAGAGATGAAATGTTTTGATGAAACATAGGGTTATCTTTAGAACTTGATCCAGTAGAGATGAGGGAGAAAACCCTGTAATGTAATGTGTCTAACTCCCTAGAGGCATCCTTGGATTGCATTTAGCCCGAAGCCATCTTGAGTACCATGGTGCTAACACGCAGTCCTGTCTACCCTACAGAAGGTACTTACAGTGCCGGCTTCTACCACGTGTTCATAGTCACTTCAGATGTTCTCTCATAGACAGTCTGTGTTCAGAAGAAGGGGAGGATGATCTCCAAAGCAAAGGAATGCAGGCAAAAGTATTGCTTTTACAGAAATATCTAGGCAGGATTGAATGGGTGCCACCTGTTCGGTGCTGTGGGATGATTTCCACCTGAGCTGCAGCTGTAATCACTGCCTCCTACCACTTCCTTAACGCCCAGATGCATTTGGCTTTGGAATCAAACACTTTTGCTCCTTTCGCTTCAACCCAACCTCTCTCTTTCTCCTTTTAATTCCTAGGATTATATAAAGTCTTAACCTGTAATCTCAACATCATTGACATTTATCAATCACTTCTAACGTAAAGAGCTGGAAATTTTATGAAAGGAAAATGAAATACCCATCGCCTGTGTGTAGTGCTTTATCACTTGCCCAGGGCTTCCCTGTGAACTGTCATGAGTGACACACAACCCTCTGAAGGAGAGCATTCCCAATAGGAATAGGTGAGAAAAAGGTGGCTCCAAGTGTTTCAAAGCTCACTCCAGGTCACAAGTAGGTGAGAACCCAAATAGCTGCAAACACACAGCTTCAAAATTCAGGCTCTGACCTAGGGTATAAGAGTATAGAGAAACAGAACATGGAGTCAGATAGACTGAGTTCCAATCGTGACACCACCATTTACTGTACATTGATTTGGGGCACACTCAACTCCCCGGACATCTCCCCTACTTGAGCAATGGGTTAATGTCTCCCAACTAAGCAAAGTAAGACCTTATATATCATGGATTTTTGAAACCTCATCTCCCCTTGTCTACCTTTTCCTATTCCACTTCTGCATCTCTTTCCATTATCCTATTAAAAAAACGCACTCACTTCTTGCCTTGACTAGGCAGTTCTTCCCAGTTCAACAAGGAAAAATCACATAGAATACATCGTTGAGAGCAAAATCAGCCCACACACAGTTGGTCAGTCAGGGAAGGATAGCAGTCCAACACAGAAATCTTGATGTCCTTGCACGGTGTTTGTCAATGCATTACATCATATGTGCCCAAGCAGAGCCTCTAAGTGGGTATCCAGGTGAAAGGACCCACAAGGAAGACATCTCAGTCCCTAGCGGGTGCCTGGGATAACTTGGTATGGAATTTTGTTTTTCCTACATGAGCACAACTATGATAAAATTTAAGTGATAAATTAAACACAAGGAGAGGTAACTAATACCTAACAAAACAGTAATTATCACAATATATGATACAGGGTATATGAAATAAGTCATCCGCAAAATACCTCACTGGGCTCATGAGCCACCCCTCCCTCCCACAAATACAATGGTCATGTGAGATGAAGTGAGGTCTGTGCAATGAGATAAAGTGAAGTGAGCCACACAGGAGTTGTGAAGTAACATTAGGTCCCTATTCTTAACATTATGTTCCTGTTCTTCTCAACATTTTCTGCTGCCATTGAGAGCAGGCAATAGAAAGTGCTTGAAATGAGAGTGGGGATGAAGAACCTTTACTGTGCAAGACACATGTCCAAATGCTAGCAAAGGCATCAAAATCATTTCCTGTTAAACCCTGAGCATTCTCCCCCTGCAAATCCAATGCTGTGTTAGTCAGCTTTCAGTCACTGTGACAATATACCTGACATAAAAGGCTTATAAAGAAGGGAAGCTTAATTTGGCTCACAATTTTGGAAGATTTGTCTACAGTTGCCAGTGCCCTTGCTTATGGCAAGACTGTAAAGTGTGGTAAGAGCTCGTGGCAGAGATGTCTGCTTTCTTGCAGCATCATTGTAAACAAAGGGAAGGAGAATGGGGTCAGTGTCCAAGTATTTCCTTCATGCTCAGTGACCTAGGAAGTTCTACCTCTTAAAGGTTCCAACGTCTTCCATCAGCGTCTCAGACTGACGTGCAGACCTGTGGTGCGTGCGCTTTTGGGAAACATTTATCTAAGCTCAGCAGGAGAGACTGTCCCTGTGTTTACACGTCTGTAAGCCTTCCATCTGTCCAAAGCTATCCTTTGCTTTGTAAAGGCAGAGCTTTGTATTTCCTGTGTTATTTCGCCATTCGTAGGGAAAACAACACAGTTTTCATAGCTGCGCTGGGCTGTCTAATACGATCACTACTGTTTCGGTTGGTGCTTAGTGTTTTGAGTGGTGTAAATGTTTTGAGTGATCTGTTCTACGTCTAGTTGTCACAGAATGCCAGTTATTTTTAGTGTGGGATTTTTCAGAACGTGGGATCTTCTAAAAAGAGCGCATGCACTGTGCTGTAGTAGGAATGATTCTCTCTTCTTCGTTTTGTTGATAATTTCTATAGAGAGAACTACTCAGAATTGGTATTACGGACTCTCTTTGTAAAAGTCCATCTTGGTGCCTCATCTCCACGATTTAAAATGTACAATTTGGGCGGTTGCAACCAGAGCCTCAATCATGTGCCCAAACACATACAAACTCACTCGGTCATCCTGTTATAACACTAATGAAATGTTTGAGGGCTTTGTGCCTCACCCTCTGCCCCAAGATTCAAGCACAAGGGAAGCAGAAGCTGGAGAGTCAAGATCTACAACAAATTAAGCAACCTCAGGAGACCCTGTCTCAGAAAATCAAAAGAGAAAGAGAAAAGAGGAAAAGATGGCAATACAAATATTTGTAAAGGTTTTCATCACACCAATATTTACTCAATGAGTGATAAAATCAATTAGACTATCTTTTGATAGACTATTTTTTGATATGGGCAATGATAACCTTTTTATAATAAGTTGGCATTTTTATAGAAAAAAAATGAAAATTTTGAAGTTGAGTAATTACCTCACTGATTTTATGAGAGTATTAGTTTATGTTTATATGTATGCATGTTTGTGGGTATGTGATTGTGTATGTGCGTGTGTGTGTGTGTGTGTGTACATATGTGACAGAGAGGGAAAGAGAAAGGGAGACTGACCATTGGCTATCCTGCCTTGGGATGGAATGGTGCTCTGACCAACAATGCATTATCATCATCACTACTGCTGCTTTATACCCTGGCACTTCTGGGAAATTGCCTTGCATATTATCATTATCTAATAAATATTCATTAAGTCAAATTGGCTCAAATGCATAATTAATTTGAACTGGAGCCTTTCAAATAAATTGTTTAAATGAAATTATATATATATATCCCCAGAGAGCAAACAGATTGTTCTTAAAACTATATATATTTGCTATATTAAATAAAACTTGAGACCTGTTATCATGCTACAAATATTTTAAAGACATACTTCTTGAATTGATTAGAATTCAACTTAGTGGTAAGTGACAGAAAAATAAAATGCATCATCTTAAAGCGGACAAAAGTTTTCTTCAATATAGTGTGTTTATAGACAGGCCAAGTATGTGAGAGACTTGAAACATCAAAGATCTGGCTAATTCTCTTTTGCTGTTCAATCCTCATTATTTTCCAGCCTTCACTTTCTGAACAAAATAACTAAGTTCCAACCAGTAATAATGAAGGAAAGAAAGAGAAAAGGGGGACAGGAGAAAGAGCAACTAAAGGAGAAACATAGAGGAGGCAGGAGGGAGAGAAAACAGGGTCCTTCTTTTCTGTTTTACTGCCTTCTTGTCTTCTCTTGTCTTTGGAGCTTCCTCTGTTGGATTGTTGGTTTGTTTTGTTTCAGTTGGCTTTTGAAACAGTCTCCGTATGGAGCCATGGGGGGTCTCTCCCACTGTCCCCTTTCCTAAATGTGGTCACTTCTCAGATATTGCATCTCATCTCATTGAACATATGATATGCCCCTGCCTAGTGTCTTGAGAGCCTGGGAGATATAATATTTGTTAAGGTATCTACGTGTTTAGATGGATATGGAAAATGCTATTATTACAGAAGAAGAGGAAAATAAATACCAAGGACAAAGTGATTTACAACTATTTTATACAGTGGCAATGAGCTTTGAGTAAAAACAAATCAATATAGAGCAAGTAAATTAATTAGTTTCAAATAAACTTTCATGGCAAGAATGCCAAGGAGATTTAAGGTCATAGATAAAGCTTGTCCATGAGACGCTGCTTCCAACAAAATAGCTGCTTTTGATTGATGCATCCCAATCCCCAACCCAAATGATCTTCAGTAAGAATTCATGCAATGTGCTTCCTATTAGTTGAATAAAATGTTGCAAGGCAAATAAATGGCTTTGTAAGACTAATACTTACAATCAATGGAGGGACTCATTTGATATCTCCCTTTGCTGGGCTAATGAACAGTAACACTTTTGTTTGAACACAAATGCATCTCTCTTTCCTGTAATAATTCTGACAGAGTCTGGCTAGTCTATATTGTAAGACTCTCTGACAAGTACAAGTTGCATGCCTCATCCCACCACCCAAGAAGTTGCTATTTCATGGGCTTGGGAAAAGTCAGAGTTGTTTTTCAATGTGCTATTAGAGTTTTCACTGATTAAGCATTGCCGCCACCATCACTCAGACTCTCAGAAGGGTCAGTTACTGAGCTCTCCAAGTAAATCCCCAAAGCTAAAGAATAAGAAAAGACATGGAGGGTGAGGCTGATAGAAAAGGAAAAGTCCAAGAAGATGAAGAAACAGAAAGATGGAAGAAAGAAGGGTCATGTGGAAGGCAGAAGACGCTCCCTACAGAAGGAAGAGGGGAGGGCCAACGTGGCTCAGTGGCAGAGTGCTTGCCTCGCATGTCATATGTCCTGGGTTCAGCGCACAGCATTCCAAACAAAAGACAAAAGGGAGATCTTTACGGGGAGACAGAAGCTCTCTTCACGGGAGTAGTCTTGGCTTAACTGGGCTGCTCTATTTGGCAGTACTGTTTAGTATGAAAAATTGGATTTGGGTTTATCCACCATTTGAAGGGTAGCAGCTACGTCATAGCTTGACCTTACACACACAAACCAAACTCCATGGAATGTTCCACTAGGGTCATCGCTTTGATGTATGTCATAATCACTGGGATCTAACTTTTAGGTTGTCATATTTGATCCTTACGGCATCATGATGAAGGAGACACATTTAACCTGAGTCCCACTAAGGTTCAGAAAAAAAAAAAGTGACTGGTCCAAGTGACTGGGAGCATGAACCCTTGGCAACACTAGTTCTTCATCTCTCACCAAGGTCCAGGCAGCTCACTTAGCCCGCATGAAAGTCATCAGTGAAGTGGAAATCACTAAAAACAAGCTCACAGATTTTCTTGCAATAATGTGATCAGACAATTCAAAAGGGTCTTTAGAAAATGGGACCTATAGGAAATGCCATGCTGAGAGTGCAAGAGTCGACCCCCAAAGACCGTCTTCTATACCTGAAATATAACTCCCTTTCATCTCTGGTAGCTGGGTCTGAGTGCTCAATCTACACAGGAATATTTTCTGACCTTTGTTTCTTCTTTTCTACAGTTTATAAAACTGCCATGAGTAGATTTCTTTCTCCCCAGGTTTAGCCAAAATAAATAAATAAATTCATTTTTTTCTTTACTACACATTATGTAATTTTCTCCTAATACAAGGGAGTAGTGGTCTTTGGAGCCAAGCCTTTTTGTGTGAGATTTCATTAACAATTATATGCATAAAAATACTTTGTAAAATTTAAAACATGACTTTTTCATATATTTTGCACAACCTGCAATGTTTCATGTGATAGATAAATGAAGTTTAACATGTTATCTTTTATTAATCTAATAAGATGGAACAGTGATTTAAAAAAATAAAGTATAGGAACATAGGAAAAGGAGTGGAGGATAAGAAAGGAATAATGAAAAAAAAATAAGAGCAAATGCTCACAGTGGCTAGCATGGAATGTAACCCATAAAAGGCACCATAGTGTGCCCTTGCTCACTATCCCAGCAGCTCTCAAAGACATTTTCTGTTATGAGCTCAATCCTTAGATAAGGAAACTAAGCCTTAGAAACATTCAGCAACTTAACACAATCATAGAACTAGTTGATGGCAAATCCATTCCATCCGTGGCAGAGAGAAAAATCTTAACTCTAGCACTGCTTTCATGAGTGAGCTAGAAACCATGATGCCATTATCTCATCGAAGCAGCCATAGAAGGCCAGACCATCAGCACGGTGGCAGCAAGTAAAGGCACTACCCCATCAAGAAACCCAACACATGGTCTCCTAATACCCAGTAGCACAGCAGGGAATTCATTACCTGAGAAAAATATTAGTTAACATCAGATGTTAACCCAAAGGGATAAATTATTCACAAACATGGCTAGCGATGTTACAAAGTAGCCTATAGCTGAGAGTTCACCCTTCCTCAGTGGATGCTAAGGGAATAGGTAAATTTAAAGCAACTTTAAAAATTACAAAGATAGCCTGAAACAATGGCTCACGAGTTAAGAGCCGTTACTGCTCTTATAGAGAATCTGGGTTCAGTTACCACCACCACATGGCAGCTCACAACCACCCGTAACTCCAGTTCCAGAAAATACAAATCCCTCCTCTGACCTTCATGGGCACCAGGCATACATGGTGCACATGCATACATATAAACAAAACACTAAATATTAATTTACACAGCTTTTAATGACCTCCCCTCCAATGCCTAGCTCAGCAATCTAATCTTGGTTAAACAAAATCTTGATTAGGCAGAAATCTAAGTAGCCATAATCCTCTGAGCCAAGCCCTGGTTGAGTAAGG
The DNA here is from genome assembly GCF_907164565.1 of Psammomys obesus. NCBI lineage: Eukaryota > Metazoa > Chordata > Mammalia > Rodentia > Muridae > Psammomys > Psammomys obesus. The sequence goes on from NW_026585587.1 coordinate 1,235,285, forward strand.
ACAATTTAATCTGTATTTTAGTAAAACTCTGAGACCCTTGGGGAATAAACAATGGCTGATAAGCATAGGAAAAGATAGCCATACTCAGGAAAATGCAAATCAAAACCCCAGTGAGCTAACTCCACATCTATTTGAATAAACATTTAGCAAAGCCCCCCCCCAAAAAAAAACAAGTGTTGGTGAGAATGGAAAGAAAGCAGAACCTTTGTGGACTGCCTGTGGGACTGAACAGTGATAAAACGGCAATTCCGTGCCATCGGCACACCTACTACCAGGTGCATGTCCAAAGAATTGACAGCAGAGACTTTTGGAGATGTCTGTGCACCCAATGACAAAGAGAGCCCAAAGACCCATGGAGGGATGAAGAAGTAAACAAAATGCTGATTACAAGTACAAAGCAAAGCAGTCAGTCTTGCAAGAGAAGAAACTGTGGCATGTGCTACAGTGTGGATGATCGTTGAAGACACACAAAGCAAAATAAGCCACCACAAAAGGATGAATGCGGCACACTTCCACTTCTTTAAGGTGTCAATACCTAAAGCAATCTGACTCATAGAGACAGAAAGTAGAACAGTGGTGGCTTGAGACAAGAGGATGGAGATGAAGGGGTTATGGTTTATGAGTACAGAGTTGAGGTGGGTAGGGGGTTGGGAAGATGGCTCAGCAGAAGTATAGGGATCAGAGCTGGGATGCCCAGCGTCCACACAAAGGCCAAGTATGGATGGTGACCTAATTGTAATCCCATCAGTCTAGAGGACAGAGACAGGGGTTCTCTAAGCCAATAGCTAGTGTGTTGGAATAGGTGAGCTCTGGGTTCAAGGAAACAGGCCCTGCCTCCATATATAAGATTGAGAGAGATCCAAATAGGCACTGGACATCAACTTCTGGCCGGCACATGCATGGACACCCATGTACATACATTGACACTTACATGCAAAGTGTCTACGTACTTGTATACAGCAAAGAAAGAAAAAGAAAGAAAGAAAGAAAGAAAGAAAGAAAGAAAGAAAGAAAGAAA
>NW_026585587.1:1236312-1293724 GCF_907164565.1 Psammomys obesus
AAAGAAAGAAAGAAAGAAAGAAAGAAAGAAAGAAAGAAAGAAAGAAAGAGAGAAAGAAAGAAAAGGAAAGGAGGGAAAGAGGGAAGGAGGGGGAGGGAGGGAGGGAGGAAGGAAGGAAGGAAGGAAGGAAGGAAGGAAGGAAGGAAGGAAGGAAGAAAAGAAAGAAAAGCGAATTTTAATGCCAGTGCAAACCAGGCATATTCCCACCCCATCTAGGGCACCAGTTCTTACTCTGTGGGTCACAACCCCTAGGGGGTCAAATAAGCCTTTCACAGGGGTCACATATCAGATATCCTGCATCTCATAGATTCACATTACGATTCATAACTGTAGCAAAGTTACAGTTATGATGTAGCAACCAAAAAATGAGTTTATGTTTGGGGGTCACCACAACACGAGGAACTAGGAAAGGGTTGCAGTATTAGGAAGGTTGAGAGCTACTGCCCTAGAGGCTATGAGGATGTTAAGACTGTGAAAGTAGCAAATCCTAAAATATCTATAAGAGAAATCTTTTCTTTAAAAAAAAATGCTCTTTAAATGCCATCACTTCCATTTATGAGAAAATTCCAGGCAATTTTTACATATTATAAATTTAATAGTTACATATACTGAAGGATTCCCGCTCGTCCAAGCTTTGCATGTGCACACGTGTTTGTTTGTTTATAGATAGGTTCTTATTCTATAGTCTTATTCAATAGTCTGCACAGCTCACACTTGCAGCCATGTTCCTCCCTCAGCTCCCTGAGTGCTGGGATTACAGGCATGAGCCACCATGCTCAGCTTTTAGCATGTACATCCGTGTAATCCTAACAATACCGATTATTCTTATCTCCACTTTACAGATGAGTAAACTCACTCCAAGAGGAAAGCAATTGAATCCATAGCAAGTCTATTTGAGCTCCAGCAGGCTGCAAACACTGAAACTAATTCTCTAGGTGCAAGAGTACTGGCCTCTTCTGAAATGTTGCTAATTTAAAGACGCTCCTCTCTCCTGAGCTATCAGGATTAGTATGGCCGACAGGGGAACCTTGAAAAGTAACGTTTAATTTTTTAAGGGAGAAGACCTACACTTGTGCCTCCTTCATGCATCTCCCTGAAGTGCTGGGGTTTTCAGCATTCCCTTAATTCAGCTCAGTTCATTTTTCTTTTCTTCTTTTTTTTTTTTCTGTTCAAGCTTTTTTATTGGTTCTTTGCGGGCTTCACATCATGCCCCCAATCCCATTCATTTTCCCTCCCCTCATACCCGCCCTCCAACCCTGCAACCTCCCCTTCAACAGAGGAAAAGCAATCAGGTTGTGGAAGTTGTATAGTGTATCCCACTGTGTACTCTTTAGTCCACTCCTTTGCTTGCAATGTTCGTTTACAGACCCATGACTCATTGGTCTGGGGCGAGCCCTCTGGCTTTTGCTACTCTATCAATACTAGAACCTTATTGGGCCTCCTCTCGGGTAGGATGTTGTTTCCCTGGGTCATGAGACCCTGTAGGTTTGGATCGATAGGACAAGCCCCTTCACACACTCCAGCAGTTCATCCATGGGGTAGATGTTGGGGTGGGCCAATTCAAGGTCCTGGATCTGAGCCTTAAAGCTGGTCAGCCTGTCCGATATCCCACTCTCTTACCCTTAGGATGGCTTACCAGCAACCCTTACAACCAAGACCAGCTCTGTCCTGCTACCCAGCTGAGGTGCACGCCTGTTTTCTGCATGTTGGAGCCAGTGAGGGATATGGCCAATTCTCCCACTCTCATGACCCTGGGGCCAGCTCTTCCAAGTGCTGCAGTAGGTGAGGGCAGGAACAGCTAGCTCTCCTGCTCTCATTACCCCAGGGCCAGCCCTCTTACCTGCCATAAGTGGCAAGGGGTGAGGGTGGGGTGGGCATCCTTCCCTTGCTCATGCTGCTCCACATCAGACAAGTTGGGGGACCAGCTCTCCCCTGCTCACATCCTCAGAGCCAGCTCACCCATGGCCCTACCACCATTGTCAGCTCTAGTGTGCTGCAGCAGGTGAGGGGCGGGACCAGATCTCTTGCCTTCATGATCCTGCCAGGGTCAACTCTCCTGCCCACTGCCCATGTCAGCTCATTTTTCTAAACCAGTAGTTTCAACCTGTGGGTTGCAACTCCTTTGGGGGAGTCACATATCAGATATCCTGCAAATTAGATATTTACATTATTATTCATAACAGTAGCAAAATTGTAGTTATAAAGTAGCAACAAAATAATTTTATGGTTGGGGTCATCGCAACATGAGGAACTTATTAAAGGGTCACAGCAGTAGAAAGGTTGAGACCACTTAGGACATAAGCTCTTATAGACAGGAGCTGCTAGACCTGGGTGCTCTGCTAGGCATCCAGGATTGCAGACAGGAGACAGAGATGGATACATATTTCTTTAGAAACCAGATGATCAAAAAATAAGTAACTTTTCTTCTGGCGGAGTGCTTCTGTTTTCTTGCCATGGATTGACCTACTGTGAACTGAGATCTAAGTTTCACACATGTAAAGTCACTGGTGGCTCAGAAAATAATTGCATTAGACAAACATCTCATCACACACATAGTCCATGCGAGGGGAGGCTGAATGGATGTGTGATGAAGAATATGACTCCAATGTCTTCTGCTTCACTAACTTGTCTAGACAATTCAGTAAAGGGGCTCAGAAACTTGCTTAGGACTGACTTCACATTTTGTGTTCTCGTTCATACTTGCATATATGTGATATTCAGAGATAATTACTGTATGTCTTTGTTCAAGATGCCAGGACAGAGCACAGAAAAAAAGGGGGTGCCTGCATCTTCACAGAGTTCCCCAGCATTGCCACTAATTCCTAAGTGCCTTCATGTACTCACATTCTACATGGGTGGGTGTTGAAGGAACCCACCTTCTTCTTAGAAGGAACAAGAATGTGTGTATAGAATAGAATGGAAAGTGTATTCCTTTAGGGTAGCCCATCTACACAGCTATACCTGGGCCCCCTAAAAGACTAATAATCAAAATATCTCCCATTTTTAGGACAGTAAATCATGTATGTAAGTGACTTGACATATGGGTAAGTTATCATTAGTTAGCAAAAAACTGAAAGCCTAAGTATAAGTAAATAATAGTTAATAATAATTAATAATAATTAATTTTTTAATAATGTCTGGGGATGTAATTCGGTGGCAGAGCACCGGCTTATTGCAGGTGCCTTGGGTCTCACCCCCCACACTCCAGACAAACATACATATAGCACATAATCTCTGTACTAGTCCAGTACACACCTCTGTACTAGACAAAGACTTTCCCCAGATCTACAGTAGATGGCACTGAGAGCTTGGTGTGACTAGTCAAGGTCATATGGACACACATTGTTCTTTAGAACTTTCCAGAAGTAACTGAGAATGGGAAACTAAGCGAGCTTCCAAATGGGCCCTAGCCATGAGGACGGACTTGTCAGGAATGTGGTTTTCCTTTAAAGATGCTTATTTTTCTTGTGCATGTTAGATGAAATATAGCACATTACCTTATTCCTTCTCTTGCTTTGTGACACAAGTTTTCCAGGGCCCTTCATTCTGTGTCTCTATGCTGTCTAATCTAATAATCAGTAGCCACATGAACACTTAAATAAGAATTAATTTAAACCAAACATGATTTAACATTTGTTCAGCCTTCAGTAATGCTGACCACATTTCAAAGTGTTCAGTTACCCAGTGTGGCAAGTGGCCCCAAGATTGGACACTGTGCCTATGGAGTCTTCTCGTCATGATGGAAAGGTCTTCTGACAGCACTGCCATTTAGCATCACATTCTGGGTCTCTACCAGCTCAGACTTTCCACAGAGAATCAGAAAAGCATGAATCTACTGGTAGACTATATAAAACTAGCTCCCCATGTGATTACTGCCAGGGACCCAAGAGTCAAACTGCTGGACAAAGCAAAGACAATATCTATTCTCTTTACAGTGGTGAACAGGTACCCTTCCATAGTCCATGTCTGCCTGGACTCTACTATGCTCCCTGCCATGATGGTAATAGATTAAACCTCTGAACTGTAAGCTAGCCCCAATTAAGTGTTTTCCTTTAAAAGACTTTCTATCATCATGGTGCCCCTCCACAGCAGTAGAAACCCTCACTGAAATACAGGCTATCCATCGGCCCTCCTAAACAGGCCTCTTGGACAAGGTGCTTTCTAGCCTAAATCACATGAGAAGTTTTTGTGGTGTTGGCATCAAGTCCACGATTGTCCGTTAGAGTTCTGGTGTTCTCAGATTTTTGTTGTTGTTGTTGTTAATGGAACTAAACACAATACAAAAGGAACTAAAATGAAAGCAAATAGAATTTTCATGTTGCCTTGAGCAAATGGCATAAAGAATTCAGGTCTTCCATTCCCCCCACCCCCAGGAACTGAGAACCCACTTTGTCATTTACAATTATTTTATAATTAGATTGATGTTGTGTGGGATAGAAGTCTTTGTGGCCCTGACATTCAAATGCCTTGTAACTGCAACAAAGTGAGGAACATCCCCTTGCCTGTTTGGTGCAGGTCTGTTTTCAAGGAGACTGACATTTGTTAGGTCACTAAACTATCTAGATTTGAGATATTTCTGTATTTTCTGCAGTGATCATGTTCAGTCACCCACACCACCTAAAAATACCCAGCTTCCTATCACTTGGGGGAACCACAAAGCTATTAGAAGGCAATAAAATCCCTGGACAGCTACTCTTTGTGGAGTTGCATTTTCCTCTGATCAATTAGATTCAGAGACACTGGAGATGGAAAGTGGAGGAGGTAAAATTTAAGCAGCAGAGCCTCATGTCAATCCCACCAACAGCCTGGGCAAGCAACAAGCTCAACCAAGCAGCCTTTCCTGCTTTGAACTCGTTAATTATTAGCCAGAATTCATCATTATAATATCATAATTAAAAGCTTCCCTCTCCTCCAGAAGACATGTTGAAGAGGATTCTGTCCCATTTCATGGCACCTGTGTCACGGAAGAGGGACACAGGGGTTTGGCTGTCTTTATGGTAGACAACATCTCCTGGTCCAGAAAGACACTTTCCAGCCATCTAATTAGATAAGATGCTCCATTGCAGAATGTTCCATAAATGTGATAAAAATTCTTGCCTACCTCCCATCTGCATTCTTACTTTTAAAGCCTGGAGACTTAAAGGCCCAGGACCTTTGTATGTATTTGCACCACTTCTTCCTTTTCTAACATGCCTTTGCCTTGTGGTCACCCACGAATGTTCTCCCCTCTGCTGGCATGTCCCAAACCCACACAGATCAAGAGACATCAGAATAAAACCCAGAAGAGATTACTGTCTACAATGGGAGCTGAGTTGGAAACAGCAGCACCCCATAAGGTGATGAAACTGTCAGTTTTGTAAAGACAAACTCACAGTTACAGCAGACCATGGCTGCAGCTCAAGGCTGAGAGACTGGCTCTGACTGTGGTTCTGGTAACCCCAGAAGAAAGAGAGACCCTCCCTTTCACAAAGGAATGTCAGCTCTCCTATCAGAAACAGCTTCCAAAGACACTGAGGTGAAGCTAGCCAGCAAAGACAGCTCTCCAAAGGGCAGGCTGGTTGTTACTGTGCCTTCAGGTAAGAGAGGTCAGCTGTCCCATCATGTTTGTAATGACTGAACTATTTTTACCCTTAAATGCTGATCTGGTGACACAGCCACAATATAGTGGCACATTGAGCACCTGTATACAGTGGGTAGTCAATAAAGGTTGGGACCTGTTATCATCTCCAGCAGATACTGCTGGTTATTAAAGACACTGTTTTATCTTTCTTAAATAAACTAGGCAGCATGTTAGTGAGCTTTATACTTTTACCTTTATTAGGTTCTGTTTTGAATAGAAAAATTAAAAAACACAAGCAAAAGGCAACTTATTATATAGAAGATGAAGCGAGAGGAGGGGGAGAGAGCCAAAGGAAGTCAAGAATGAGAGAGGGCAAAGGAGACAGGCACAGCTAACTTGTTAGGCTTGCTGTTTCCAAAACCATGCTCCTTCCAATGAGACAGTGGAGGACGAAAACACTTTCATTTTCTTTTCTAACAGCTGGAACATAAACGGTTGCTGCAATAATATCAGAAATTATTGGATATTTCAAGCATCCTTGCTAGTGAGACGCCAGCATTACAGCCAATTTGAAATACTGGCCCCAAGGTGCCCTAGAAATTTTGTTTTTCCAATGCAGGAATGTCAGCTGCAGGGAAAGAGTGATAGATGCTGACTAGTGAGCAGCGTGCTGGCCAGACACCATATTTGAACAGTGTCACCCTGCACTCTGGGGTCTAGCTCTGTCATCTTTTACAGATGCTGTTGGTCATAGTAGATGTTTCTCCCAGAGAAGAACAAAACTGAGAACCATGTTTACAAATCACCAGCCTAGAACAGAACTCAACTCTGACATGCCATTTCTACAAATGTCTCAAGAAACTGGTCTGACTCCAAGGTGAGTTGGAACCAGCAAATCTCATGGAAACTGTTCACTTATAACCACAGTCTAGTTAGTACCCATCTGAGGGAGGCATAGAAAGTTCAAAAAATAAACGTGTCCGCCTTCAACATTTTTGCAACTTCTAAAGACACCTTCAAATATATCAGGCAACATATCACTCTAATTTAATCTCCTAGTTATTAAAAAAGACAACATTGTAAAGCAAAAGATTGATAAGGCAAATATTACATCCATAACAATTTTTAAGGCACAGGGGTCTTTTCTGAAACTGACTCTCCAACCAAGGACCATGCATGGAGATAACCTAGAACCCCTGCTCAGACATAGCCCATGGCAGCTAAGCATCCAAGGGGGGTTCCCTATTAAGGAGAACAGGGACTTTCTCTGACATGAACTCAGTGGCAGGCTCTTTGACCTCCCCCACCCCCCACTCCGAAGGAGGAGTAGCCTTGCTAGGCCACAGAGGAGGACATTGCAGCCAGTCCTGATGAGACCTGATAAACTAGGGTCAGATGGAAGGGGAGGAGGACATCCCCTACCAATGGACTTAGAGAGGGGCAGGGAGGAGATGAGAGAGGGAGGGTGGGAATGGGAGGGAATGAGGGAGGGGGCTACGGCTGGGACACAAAGTAAATAACCCGTGATTAATATAAAAAAATAAAAATTATAAAAAAACAATTTTAAAGTGGATCTCAAACATCAAATAAACTCTAGAGACCCTTCCTAAAAAGCTAAAAACTGTTTGCAGACAACCCAGATTCACTTTTAGGTACCATTCCTGACCACTGGGCAGTATTGTCATGCCCTGAAGCCTACAGCATGGTAACATTTCCTCAGCCTGATGATCATAGTTTAACATACTGAAGACTGTTTTCTGTTAAACTGTGAGGGGATTGAAAGGATAGCTCAGTGGGTAAAGCACTTGTCACTCAAGCAGAAGGGCCTGAGTTCAGTCCCCAGCATTCACACCATGAGCCAGACATGTTAACACATATTCAGAATCCCAATGTTGGTAAGGTAGAGGCTGATGGGGCTCGCTGGCTAGCCAATCTGGCCTAATTGTCAAGTTTCAGGTCTGTGAGAGATGCTATCTCAAAAACCAAAACAGGGGAGGTTCTCCTCTTCTTTCTGATCTTAGTCTATCAGTTCTCATCCTCCCCTATCAGTGGACTTGGGGAGGGGCATGCATGCAGAAACAGGAGGGAGGGTGGGATCGGGAGGGGAGGAGGGAGGGGCTTATGGGGGGATACAAAATGAATAAAGTGTAATTAATAAAAAATTTTTAAAAAGCTTAAAAAAAACAAAATAGAAGGCTCCTGAGGAAAGACACCCCTAATTGACCTCTGGCCTCCATCAGACACACACACACACACACACACACACACACACACACACACACGCTTTTCCACTGAAATGAAGATGGCTGTACTTGTTCATTATCTGTCAGAACTCCTTTAATCTGTGTTAGGGTAATCACGATGGGGAGACACCGCAAACAGAAGATATTCTCACAGGGTAGCATTCCTACATAAGCACGTTGGTGACGGTTTACAGTTCTGCATCTCTCCCCAGCATGCTTCCCAGAGCTGTCAATAGCCTATCAAGACCAACTGGAAACGATACCTATACATCTTGTACACCATGAGAGACTGAGCAGAGAGCACTATGGTGGGGGGAGCAGCAGGAGAGGGAGAAACACCATCAACCTGGCTGCTTCAGATCACACTTTTCAAGAGCTGCACTTCAACAGTGAAGCAGTAATGGAAAATTGGCATCAGTCAATAAAAGAGCAATTTCTCTCTCCTCTCTTGGCCTTTATTGAGCAACACTCTGTTAGGACTAAAGGTCTTTGCTAAACTTTGGGGTTGAATTCCTGATTAATTAGCATTGTAACATATAGCTTATTCCTTCGGGAAGTGGGAGGTGTTGAAATGTCCCAATAAAGATTGATCCCACACCCTTCTCCGATTAATTTGCTATTCATATGAAAAATTGGTGTCCACGGAGAAGTTGCCAAGGTGTAAGCAGCCCACAGAAGATGTGCTGCAAAGGCACCACAAAATCAGAGAAGTCATACGCCAGGCTCATAGAGCATCTTACGCAATGACTAGTGAAGGATGATGAGTTCAAGTGCTTATGACCTATCTGGCATTATTTACGAATTATTATTTCTGTCACACACAGAAAAACCTTACATACACAAAAATAAATGTTCAGACAATACAGGCAGGCATTAAATCTATTGTTAGATTTAATGAGCAAAATTTACAGGACTTGATTATTTTTTTATCAGTCATGTTTTATCAGACAGATTTTCCCCTGAACACTAAATGATATGTGTCATTAATCTCTGCACAAAAAGCTAATCAAGGAAGGATAAAATGAGGATCACAAGCAGTCTAAAGCTCAACCAGAAATAATGTTGTCTTTTAAAAGAAAGAAAGAAAGAAGTGTTATTGACAGGAAGAGTCAGGAGAAATGCTGCAAGTTCAAGTCTAGCCAGGTCTACATAGCAAGACCATGTCGCAAAGGACAAAAATGTTATATTCTCCCCATGAAGTCTATAAGCTTAAATTTAAAACTAACAGCAATTTGAGACTATACAATTTATGAAGTAAATTCAAACTTAGCAAGCTGAGGCTCAAGTACATCAAATAATAATAGTAACATCTAAGTCATCCTTCAGTTTATGAATAATTGGAAAAGTGAAACAGGAAAAGAATGTAGTTGTGTAGCTTCACAAATGCTATTTACTACCATAACTTCCCCTTCCAAAAATATAGATTTCCATACTGCCTAAACTCCTAAAATAGATTTTTAAATTCTCACATCTTACAGGTTACAACATTCAAAGTCATACCAAATAAAAATATATATAGTAAAATTTACTTTAAAGTACCTATATGCCACCAGCGTAATTTTTCCCTAAGCCAACTCTCTGTATAAAATATGCAAGCACACAGTTACTTCAGTCAGTGTCAGAGTGTAATAGCAATGACTTAGGTTCACATTCATAATAGTCTTACTTAATCTATTTGGAGAAATAGCTAGGAACAGCCAACTAGTCAGTTATGTTTCTTTCCCTTCATTTTATGGTGTCTCAGACACATCTGGCTGCATTTACAAGTACACGGAATAGCTCTGTCCACAGTGCCAGTTGGTGTTGTGTCCAGGCACCATGCAGTCTGCTCTGAGAACAATATCAGTATCTCCCCAGCACATTTCTGGCTACCTTCTAATGTCTCTGGGCTGCACAAGTAAAAGTTGGGATTCCGCATGAGTTAAGGTAGCACATGGCCTTTCCTCTGTATTCACAATCATCTCGCATCTCACAGATCCATGCTCAGCCTGGATTCCGTGGGCTCCTGCTGATCAAAACCCTTAATAACATTCTTGACCTCAGTGAATGATTTCTAGTTGCCATTGTCAGTGTCAACTAAAGAAATCTGACCCGAGACACACCCCAGGTAATACGCTTAAGAAAAATAATCCCAGTAAAAATTACAAAAGGGAAAAATAAAATCAATGCAGAGGTTACATAAAGAAAACGGCACCCTTAATTTTAGTGAGCTTGTTGATGATAGGTATCTTGAAGTTACCTAAGCGACCTCTCTGAAACACATGCAAAACCCAAATGTGTCTGTAACTCAGTGTCTAGAAGTTTGTTGCTGAAAGCAGGGTAGAAAGTTGTCAGATATGTTTGTGGAAGGAGGATCAGGATTGCACAGATTTATCAAATGGGCCTATGACACTTGATGATAGATGCAATGGATAAAACCACAGAAACTAACACAAAGTGAAAATTTAGGTTAATACAGGAAGGACTAGTCACTTGTGAGAAAACTCCTGACAGCATGCACATCCGAGGATATAGTCATTCTAGCCACAGACCTGCAAAGTGCTCTCGTTTTATTTCCAAACTGTGCTACGCTTATGAAATTATTATAACCTAAATATTTGGAAGGGGTGTTCAGAAAGGCCTCTGAAAATTGCAAGGGATGATATCCAATCCAGTGAAACAAACAAACTACATTGAATAGCCAAACGCCAAAACTGCTAAGGACAGGTAACTCAGGTAACGATCAGAAAAAAAAAAAAAAAAAAAAAAAAAAGTGCCAGGATCATTCTCTAATATAGTACATAATCATTGATGATGTGGGAGTTCATACAGCTGATCCAGGAAAAAAAGGAAGGACGGAAGAAAGAGAGAGAGAGAGAGAGAGAGAGAGAGAGAGAGAGAGAACGTTTCCCCTTTCCCAGGCAAGTGAAAAATTATTACCTTTCTGTACACCAGCATGTTCGGTGATTCGTCTGCCACCCCGTTACTGGCCTGTCCATAGTTATTCCCCTGGGCCATTTCACCCAGAACTCCGTAGCTCAGATACAAGGATTGTCAGTCTGCCCTGCAAAGGATCAGAGAGGCTCCAGTGAGGTCCTGGTGGGAGTCCTCAAGGGAACAGACCCCCACACACACTCGTCTTCATGTTCAGAATACAGTACCCAGTCCACAGGAAGAATTCTTTCATCCCTGGGCTGACTGGGGGACACAGGGCATGGACTTTCAAAAAAGAAGAAAAACAGAAGGAGTTTACTGCTGTAGTGGCCCCAGGAACAACCTTCAAGTTAGAAATAGTCACCCTGCTGAGGGTTCTGTGGACTTCATTTTGTGAATACTCTCTTTTTGAGAGCGTTAAGTACTCACTTAAAAACCCTGTGGTTCGCACTTCTCTGGTACCCACAGCTCTCCCTGGGTACTTGCTGCTCCACTTGATGCGGTTCTCCCCAAAGGGCAGAAAGCCAACACCCACAGCAGCCCACTTTCTCCCAGCAGCCTGCTAGCTTCTCCCGACAGGCGCGTCGAGGCCCCTTCCCCACAAGTGTTCTTCTGCACGTTTCCTCTCCATCCCTCGGGTCTCCCACACAGCTGCTCCACTTCCACCTGCCTTCACTGACAGCCCATGGCTCCTCCGCTGCGCCCACCTCACTCGACTCGCTAACTCTGGACCTAAACCTGACTAATCTTTGGAAGAAAGCATCCAAAAGCATCCAAATCCAGTCCAGGCAACCCGAGGCCGGTGGGAAATCAAGCCTTGGGCAATCACCTGGCTCACCTCGGAGAGCGAGCTAACTGCACAAGCCTGGAACAATCAGCCGGGAGAGCAGAGAAATCTGAGTCCCTGTTCGCTCATCCTGTTCGGCCCTTGCTCTGGCGGCAGCAAATGGCAGGCAGCCTTGCCCCGCACCGACGCACCGGCCGCACCGGGCAGCAGTTTCAGCACCGTGGACCGCGGCGTGCGCAGCGCCCCAGCCCGGGCGCGCTGCTTCGGGAGACCGTGGCTCCCGCCGGAGCAGGGCGAGTACTGGGTGCGGGCCGGGGTGTCTCGGGGACCCCGGGTAGCGCCGCCTCCTCCCCTCCCGCACCCTCCGTTTACCTCCTCGGCCAAGGTCACGGCCCCGCGGCTCCCCTCCGGGCGTGCTGAGGGCAGGCGCTGTCAGCTGGCTGCGAGCGGAGCTGCGAGGCAGGGCAGCCTCATCACACTCGCGCTGCTCAGGCCAACGCCACCCTCGCCGCGGTGCACAGGCGGCCCCGGCAGCCGCCGCTCGCGCCCGCTCCCCCGGGCCGCCTCGCTCGCTCGCTCGCTCGCTCGCCCGCTCCCTCCTCCGCTTCTCCTCCCGGGCACTGGGACCAGTCGAGCGCGCGCGGGAGTCGAGACGCCCGGCCCCGTGCGCGCGACTGGGAGGAGGGAGGAGGCGACAGTCACGTGGAACAGGGACGCCCGAAGGTGCCGCCTCGGACAGGCTCGGCTCTGCCGCCGCCACACCCCTGGGTGTCCCTGGCCTCCCGACCCTCCAGGCCCTCGGGAGCACAGGCCCTGTCCCCAACGCTGGCCAGCCCACGCTTCCGAGCCCCCGCCCGCGCCGCCACAGGCCGGGAGAGCCAAACTGAGCTAAGCAGGAGGGAGGGCTTGGTGGAGGGTGAGTGGATGGGGTGGGTGGATGGTGGGCGTGGGGGGTGTAAATGGATGGACTGATAGATAAGGCCCCCTGCCGCTAGCGGGTCTGCAGCATGCGCCTGGCGACCCTGCTGGCAGGAGTAGGGAAGCAAATGATTGATAATCCTTATGCTTAAGTAACAGCACAGAGAGATGCTGGAATATCCCAGAATTGGAGGCAACGGCCAGGACCAAATGACTCATCCGGCAGCGCAACCCCCATCCCAACCCCGGTCTTGTTTGCCTGTGGCCTTCTTTCACTGCCTCCTTCGAAGTTGGAGAAATGGGAAGGAATTTGGAGGCCTCCAACGAAATCCTGCCACCTGTGACATTGAAGGTCCACGTCTGATGTCTGGAAGGTTTAACCTGCTGACCTCAGAGAAACTTGTCTCCTTTTGCTCCTCATCTTCTTCTGGAGTTCACAGAATCACAAAGGGTCTGGGGTTGCTGATACCCTTGAGCAGCTACTCTTCAGGTTCCTGCAACTAATTTAGCAAGTGTTAGAAGGACATGAAAGAGAAAAGTGTTTGCCGTCTTGAAATGAACCCGGCTTTCCGGGACATTGGGGAGTTGTAGCGACCTGTGAATCTGAGACGGTTTCCTCTGTGGCTGAGGGTAGATGAGCTAGCCGGTACGGTTTTGTTTGTGGGTCTAAATGTAGGGCCGCTACAATGAACTGTGTATTCCACTCACCGCTATCTCTAACACACATCGATTTTATTTGTTTGTTTGGTTGGTTGGCTGGTTGGTTAGTTGGTTGATTGGTTTTGTATTGTTTTTCACTTTTGAGACAGTGTCTACCCAGACTAGCCTTAAACTCAGTCTATCCCAAACAGGTCTTAACTCACGATTCTCCTGCCTCAGCTTGCCCCGCGGCTGGAATTACAGCCCCGTGGCACCAGGCTTGGTTAGCCAGGGCCCTCTGTAGCTCCTTGTCCAAGCCCGGTAGACCTCGTACATCAGGACTGCTATTCAAATACCTGTGAGAACCAGTTAGTTCTCTAGCACCGCCCAGTCTCTGCCAGGTGTCACTCAAAATAGCGAACATTTATCTACCCCCATCCATGTTCCGAATACTACAGGACAAATACCATTCTTCCAGACCAGTTTACCTACAGCTGAGTCTCACTTCCCCCTACTTTCTACCAGCTCCCCAAATCTTTCCGTTGTTCAGCAAAATTCTCCTTGTTTCCAAACTCGTCTTGGTTTTCGTACGATAGCTGAAAGCTGCTGCTCTCTCTCCAGCCTCCTGCCTCCTCTTCTGTCTTCCACCTTGCTATATCTGCTACCTAAATACTCATGTGGTTCAGATGGATAGATGTAGAAAAAGGGACTGGGTGTCTTTATCAGTTTGTCCTAAACGAAACGGCCTGAAGGAGTCTGTGTGGCTAGTTCCAGTCGCCAGAAAAGAACTAAGGGGGCAGATTCAATTCAGGAGACAACTCCCAACTCCATCACTATGTAATGGAAAAACTGTTACATTTATCACTTTAAAATCTCCAGGACTCACATTCTTCAGATTTAGACTCAGGGAAGTAGTCTAGATCTACCCCAATCCACCTGTAGCTTAGATTTTTAACATTCTCTTTTGTAATTTTTTTTTCTGTTTCAAAACCAAAAGTGTGACATGATTCTCAACTGTCATCATTCAAACTCATTTTACATTTTCTCTAGTAACCATATATGTTGTAATATTTTTGTTAAAGAAATTAAGTGTTTAAATGTGGTACTGTATCCTTTTTATGTGCCAGACGAGACCACTGAGCAACAGGCAAAAGACCTATCTATGGCCTCATCATCCCCCAAAAAGACATTTAAAAGATTTTTCTTTATGAATAACTTTAATAGTTTCACCCTAGGGAAAAAAAGACAATTGTATTAATATTTTTGAAATATCATAAATGGTGTCTATTTTTTGTAAATAATCAGGAGCAT
This sequence comes from Psammomys obesus, assembly GCF_907164565.1. Taxonomy (NCBI): domain Eukaryota; kingdom Metazoa; phylum Chordata; class Mammalia; order Rodentia; family Muridae; genus Psammomys; species Psammomys obesus. The sequence continues at coordinate 1,250,684 of NW_026585587.1, forward strand.
TCTAAATAAATCATTGCCCGCTGATACAGATTTGCATTTTTATCCCGAAAGCACTTATTTATTTATTTATTTATTTATTTATTTATTTATTTATTTACTGTGAATGGAAGTTTCTTATTTTTCTGCAAAAAAAAATTGAACAAACCTGGTAGGCAGCTTTTATTTCAGGGAGCTTCCAATCAAGTTGGGGAGCTACAAACGCTCCCTTTCGCCCACACCTTGCATGTGATTAGAACAAAGGTCCCACAGAACGGCCAGGGCAATGATTTCAACTGTAAGTGCCATGTGATTTCTGTACTTAACACCTCTCAAAGGTCTATAAGCCACTCAAAATAAAGGGTGTCCTTAAGACACCAACGCCACTTCTGAATTTGGCATGCTAACCTGCTGTCCTAGTTCCCTTTCCTTGCTGTGATGAAATGTTGAACAAAACCAATGTGGAGAAGAAAAGGGAATGTTTGGCTTACAGGCTATAGCCCATCACCAAGGGAAGTTAAGGCAGGAGCCTGGAGGCAAGAACTGAAGAAGAGCTTATGGAGGACTCAGCTTAATGGCTTGCCCATTAAGTTTTTTTTTTATATACAGCCCAGAGCCACGATTCAAGGGATGGTACCACTCCCAGGAGGCTAGGCCCTCCTACAAAAAAAAAAAAAAAAAAAAAAAAAAAAAAAAAAAAAAAAAAAAAAACAATGTCTCCTAGATGTGACCATAGGCCAAACTGATCTAGGCAGTTCCTCAGTTGGAGTGAGTGAACCTAGTTTGTGTCTGTTGACCAAAACCAGTCAGCCCACTCCACTCCTCCGCTCCAGCAAGCAAAGGATCTCCTTCTTTCTTTATGCATTATAAGGGCATAAAGTCCACACACAGGCTCCTCAAGACATTTGCATTGGCTGCTGCATCTACCTGGAATGTTTGTCCTTCAGATGTTGGTGTCCTTCCATCCTCATCTCAAAGACCCCTTCTCAGTGAGGACTATTGTGTTAATCCTCAATAAAATAAACCACCCTCCCTGTGCTCCTTTACTTTCTTACACTGATTGTGTCTGTTTCTGGTAACGTGACTGAAGCTTGCTTATGGATTATACTTGTCTTTCTCCTTTATGAAAAACTTAAGTTCAATGATGTCACAGACATTCCCTCTCCTGTTCAACTGCTCCATCCTCAGACATGGAAGATCTGCCTGCCAGGGGATAGACCTCTAATTACGTATGAGCCCCATGATGAAGTAATGCCATGGACACAGCTTACTATGAACCTCTGGGCAGCCTGGAAGAACAGAAGTCAACAATATTGAACTGAACTGAGTAACATCAAGCCCTATCGAAGACAGAAACGACCTGCCCTCCGAACCTGCTTTCTCTATGTCATCCTGGGAAAGAACGACACCCCTCCCCATCACACACCCATTTCACAGAAGGATGCTCTGGGCACTGATTAATTGATAACACGGAGAATGCATTTTGATTTTCAGGAAGAAAACTCATTGTGAATGAAACTCACTATGAATGATATGAAAACTCATTATGAATGATATGAAGCTATTGGTTATGTAAAAACATTGTAAGAATACTGGGCAAGCAGAAAGAGGAGAACTGTGTGAAAGAGAATGCTGTTCACAGTAGTCCATTGATGGTTTGCAGGATAATTGACTTAAAAGTGATATAAGGAAGTGAAGATTCGTGGCTTTAGAGCTCTAAGAAACAGCTTCTCTGCAATCAGCTTGTTATTATTTATTGCATAATAAACTCGCCACTCCTGCAGTCCCTTTGGCTACTTTGTGGCCATTTTTTCTGCTAATTATCCACACCAGTCAGACAAAAGAAAAATGAAAACTAGGATGTGTCCTCATTGAGTGTCTGTTCCTTTCTCTTTCCTGCTGAGATGTTTTAAGTTCTAATTTAAAATAATTCCAAGATCACCCAGTTTTAAAATGCTGGCCACTTTTCTTTTTTAATACACAATACTTGAACACAAATTATGAATGAGATTCTAAGCAAAGTTCAGGAAAGATGTCAGGAAGTGTTGAGACTTGATAACACAGCATTCAGGAAGGCTTCCAGAGGCTCTGGCTTTGACTCCCTTGCTTAAAATCTAGGGAACAGTGAGAGAACAGCATGACCACCCTCTTCTTCACTTTTTTTTTCATCTATAAAATACAACTCATATTCTGGGCCTCATTTTTGTCCCATAAAAAAAAGTTTTTAATCTGAGGTACACTTGCCAGTTTTCAGTCACTGCAACAAATGTCAAACGCCTAAGTGCATCAGCTTATAAAGCAAAAAGGTGTTGAATGTGCCCTGACTTAAGAGGTTCAAGTCTGTAAATCAGTTGACATTCTTGCTTTTAGGTTTGTAGTGGAGAAATATGTCATAGAGAGGGTGTGAAGCCAGCAGAGCCACTCATGTCTCATAATTGAGAAAAAATAAATAAATCAAAGAAGGAAGGCCTGGGCTCCCTCTGAGCTCCTACCCTCAGTGACCTACAGACCTTTCACCATGCCCTGCCTCTTGTGGGTTCCACCACTGCACAACAGCTTCATGCCGACGACCAAATCTTTAATGCACAAGCTTTCAAGGGATGCAAGCCATAGTTCCTGGCAAGTCAACCTTAAAAAAAAAAAAAAAAAAGTCTGTGTTGATGATGTTGTCTGTGTCAGGAGAAAGAGTGGCCCAGAACTCTACTACCATTTCTTCTGGGAAGACACTAGGAGCTGCTCTGTCTATAATCGTTGAGAATGTTAACTCCAACAGAGAATGTGTTGCACTCAGAATGTGGCCATGGGGAGGTGATAATTACACAGCAAGAGAGAAGAGGTAGTGGACGTGAAGGACAGCAGAGCATGACCACAGCAGGCCAGCCTGGGACTCTCATCAAATGACAGCAGAGCTCAGCACTGGCTTGACAGGCAGGTGATTTCCAAAGGTGAGGAAGCAGAAAGCATCCCAGATCCTGTTCCATTTCCTAATTCTTAGCAAAGAAGAACAAACCTGAAGACTTGAAGTAAAGGAAATCATAATTACATATGTGGCACAGGGATGACCAGGGAGAGGTTAGGACTCTGATGCAAATGAAGAAACTGGGCTTACAGGAAGTGTTTACTTTCTCAGTGTTACACATCTTGGAGAGCTGGGCTGAAACATAACTCTACCTTTTAGATGCCAAGCCTTCTGCCTCACTAGACACTGAATCCCTCAGCATCTTGATCTAGAGCATTGTACCCAAATGAGTAATAAATATTTCTTGTTTATAAGCTACACAGTTTGTAGTAGTTTTGTTATAGCAGCCAGAATGAAGTGAAATAATGGGGGAAGACTGAATTAGTGCGAAGTACAGGACAGGCAAGATAACGATTGTGTATCGGTGAAAACGACACTCGTTTGTTGGTTTTCTTTGTATTTGAAACAAATCTTATATTGTTCCAAAGGAACACATGTCTTCCCTCAAAATATAATGTGAGTGTATTACTAGAAAAAATAGTTGTGGGCAAATATGGGCCAAGTGAATGTGATGTTAAACACTGAGTCCATCGTGGTACTACTCTATGTAGAAGGATCTAGAATGTTAAAGGTGTCAAGTGCCAAGGACTTGTCCTGCTAGGATAAACTTTTTGCTTGCACTCTGCCTTACTGTACCCTAGTGCCTACCCCAGCCTAGGCACTCATCAGGAGCAAGATGACTATTCTCTGAAGAAACAACTCAGTGAATCAGGGGACTCAGGAAGGATGGTGCTCAAAAAACTGACGGCCTGAGGAAAAGGATATTAAGTCCATAAGAAAAAGGCTTAGTGATTTTCAATAGCTTTCTTGGCCATTAAAGGACTCTCGGGTGAAAAGGGATTCAAACATAATCTTCCAAAGCCCAGAGGGCAAACTGAAATGTAATTGGCAGATGTGTCAAGGAGGTAGGCTTCAGAACAATGTGGAGACACACTTCTTAACAACCAGAGTTGTTCTACTGGGCTGAATGAGGAAGTGAGTTTGAAGCTATGTAAGGAGCACTGAATAGCCTGTGCTGAAGTTAGCTGGAGGATTTTTTATTACCCTAAGGATATTTGCTGGTTTGGGTGACCACAGAAGTTACTTCCAATTTCCAGTTATCTGACCATAAAATGGCGAAAGTGAAACATTCCTCTTTTCCCATAAGAGCTTTAAATGCTTTCAACTTAAAGTGGGATTAGATTGTCATGAAATATTAAAGATGACAGATGAGCCTGTAGTAAGCTCTCCCACTGAGTTCATTTGGGACTAGGTGGGTATCAGGGAAATCCTTGGGCAGAAGAGGTCCTGATTAGCTCTGAAGAGGAGCTAGCACGGAGGTGGGTGTGGTGATCACGGAAGAAGCTGCTGATTTTTCTGCTGCAGAGTCATTCGTTACCTGCTAGCATTTAGTCATCTGCATGCACCTACAGTTGCCTCCCTCAGAGGATGCGACTCCTGTAGTGTCAGCTAAGAGCATCCTCATCACTCCAAGGCCAAGCCTCTCTTGTTATTTTAGTATCCTTTCCTGTGATTTACTTCGGTTTACAAGTTTTACTTGTAAATAGTCTCTGGCTCTTCCAACTGATAAGCATCAGCACTGCTGAATTTATGTTAACTTTCTTTTGATGTAAAAATAGCAAAAGAATAAAATTGTAGGGACTGAAATGTTTACATAAATTACTTAGCACACCTATAATTATTTCAAAAAAGATTTTAAACTGTGTACCTAAGTTAGTTTCTAATGTCTAAGACCATGAAATATTATCCAAGATCACTATTAACATAGGATGCTATGACTGATAAAAATGACTATAATATAACGTCTATCATGAATAGCTTCCCATTGCAACCTTAATTAAGTTTCTCTAAATATTTCGTAATGTTTCCATTTTTCAGTCATTTTGGTTAATGCCTTAGTTTGGGTTTCATTTCTGTGAAGAGATACCATGACCAATGCAGCTCTTACATAGGAAAACATTTAATTGGGGCTTGTAGTTTCAAAGGTTTAGTCCATTATCATCATGGTGAGAAACATGACAGCATCCAAGCAGATATGGTACTGGAGAAGGAGCTGAGAGTTCTACATCTTAATCCACAGGCAGCAGAAGGGAACTGTGTTCCACACTGGGTGGATCTTGAGCATAGGAGACCTCAAAGACCCTCCCCCAACAGTGACACACTTCGTCCAATAAAGTCATACCTACCACAACAAGGCCATTCTTTATGGGCCAACCATTCACACACATGAGCCTATGGGAGCCATTCCTATTCAGACCACCACAGATAGATTTGGGCCTTTTTTAATTCTCCTTATCTATAAGACTCTGAGAACTTTTTCCCTCTTATTTCTGGTTGTGGTGATTTGAATAAGAATGGTCCTGATGTCCATGTTTGAATACTTGGTCACAGTTAGTGGAACTGTTTGGGAAGGATTATAACTCTTCCTTGTTGGAGGAGTTGAGTAACTGGGATAGGCTTTGGAGTTTCAAACCCCCCCCACACACACACACACATACACCTCACCTCCTACTTGCGGATCAAAATGTAATTTTTCAGCTATTCCTGACACCAAGCCCATAACCTGCCATCAAGAACTCTGAAACCATTAAGTCCAAATTTAACATTTTCTTTTATTAGTCATGGAGTCTTATCACAGCAATGGAAAATTAACTAAGATATAGGTAACTCCAGGCATCTTTTTCTATTCCAAGCAGAAAAATATAATTTATTTTTGGTTGACAGAGTCCATCAACTAGATTCCTGAAAAATATTCTTCAAAGTTCTTGTCTACTCTGCAGCCCTTGAGAGATTCTTCATATACTTGGGCTGTGTTCATCCAGAAACTTATCAGACATAGTACAGGAGCCAATCCTACCCAAGCAGTTGACCCAAGTACCTGGTCAACTGGCTATTCTTTTCTTGGTCCTGCTGAACTGCTAAACAACCATGACTAAGCTTCACCAACACTAGAGCCCTTAGACTGGGCATCTATCTATTCCCAGTCTCACAACAACAACAACAACAACAAAACAAAAACAAAAACAAAAAAAACTCAACTACTTTGTTTTTTGTTGTTTCTGTTTTTTGTTTGTTTGTTTTTGTCCAACTGCCTGGAGTACTGTGTGTTGAGAAGGGGATGAGCACATGTCAGGAGTCATCAGAACAAGCACTGTCCCTGATTATCAATCCCTTCCTGGAAAGGGATGTGACATTTCAGGACCTAACGTAACTTGGCGTAAGGCATTCCTTCCTTTCCGGAACTTGTAAATGACATTTAGGAACATCCTGAAACCTGACTTCTCAATCTTCTAGAAAGAAGGGATGCGCTCTTAAGTCTGGCCGATGTGGGTCTACCCTGAATCACATCAGAGCATTGGGAAACTGCAGTCTTCCCACTGAGCCGCTGCTGGGGAAGAAGAAGGCTTAGAAAGGGGCCTGTAGGTGTGCCTGCTGATCTCACAGTACCTTTCTCAGAAATAGCTGCTTGCTGCCTGCCTCACCCCACATTCATTAAGCTCCTGTACTGTGTCTGACAAGTGTCTGAATGAACGCAGCCCAAGTCTATGAAGAATCATTCAATCTAAAACAGAACCGGTGGAAAGCTCAGAAGTAGCTGGGAAGTTCCAAAGAGTGAGCTCGACGCTTGTGGGCTCACTTTCTTTGTCTCATCCAGGTATCAGTTCAAGGACTTTTAATTCAGATTCGGGTTCTGTTTTCGTTGTTTTGATTTGCTTTACTTGGGTCAGGTTCTTCGTATCTCACTGTGAAGCCCAGGATAGCCTGGAACTCACTTTGTAGCTCAGGCTAGCCTCAAATTTATGATCTTCCTGCCTCCGTTCCTTACATGGTAGAATCACACGTGTGCTCAGCCATACTGGGCTATTTCTGTGGCTTGAAATACCATCAATACACCGAGGACACCCCAGTTTCTCTCCTAATCTCTTATTCGTGCCTGCTTGCTGCGCCTCTTCTCTGTAAACTTAACTGCTGCTGCTGTATGGGATCCACGAAAGAGACAGTTTCCCCCCAATGCCCACCTCACTTCCCCATCCATGCTAAGGAAGCATTTTCTATCCAGTTACACAGGTGAAAAGTCTAAGTTCTAATTTCTTCTCATTCCACATTTACAGAAGCAATTAAAATGTCTTATTAGTAATCTCAAAATAAGTTCCATATCAAGATAACTCATTTCACCATGTCCCTCCTGAGGATGCTATTGGCAGTTGAAGGCTATTGGAGAGGGTGAGTGGGTAAATTTCCCATGTTTCACGTTTTCCCATGTTTCAGTGGCCTACCTGGTGACCCTGATGGAATCCAGTGGATCATGAAACAAAAAGAGATGGAAATGGAAGGGAATTTGTTAGGAAGAACTGGATGACTGGTGACTTGTGACATGAATGAGAGAGAATAAGAATAAGAGGTAAGTGTGTTACCAGAATGCATTACATGGATCTATAAAATTGATTTAAAATAACTCTTTAAAAAAAAAAAAAGATTCAATTCTACTCTGCTGCCTTCTAGCCTGAGCCTCCACCATTTTTTTTACTTTTATTTTTTATATTAATTACCGTTTATTCACTTTGTATCCCAGTTGTAGCTCCCTCCCTTATCTCCTCTTGATCCCATCCTTCCTCCCTCTTCCTTTCCTATCCCTCTTCCCCAGTCCACTGATAGAGGCATTCCTCCTCCCCTTCCCTCTAACCTTAGCTTATCAGCTCTCATTAGGACTGGCTGCATTGTCTTCCTCTGTGGCCTGGTAAGGTTGCTCCCCCATAAGGGGGAGGTGATCAAAGAGCCAGCCACTGAGTTCATGTCAGAGACAGTCCCTGTTCCCCTTACTAGAGAACTCACTTGGATACTGAGCTGCCATAGGCTACATCTGAGCAGGGGTTCTAGGTAATAATCATGAATGGTCCTTGGTTGGAGTATCAGTCTCAGAAAAGATCCCTGAGCTCAGAAATTTTAGTTCTTTTGCTCTCCTTGTGGAGCTCCTGTCCTTTCCAAGTCTTACTATCTCCCCCTTCTTTCATAATATTCCCTGCACTCTGCCCAAAGTTTGGTTATGAGGCTCAGCATCTGCTTTGATACATTGCTGGGTAGAGTCTTTCAGCGGCCCTCTATGGTAGGCTCCTGTCCTGTTTTTTTTTTTTTTCCTTCTTCCAATGTCCATCCTATTTGTCTTTCTAAGTGAGGATTGATCATTTTACCCAGGGTCCTCCTCCTTGCTTAGCTTCTTTAGGTATACAGATTTTTGTAGGTTTATTCTATATTATATGTATAGTATCCACTTATAAGTATAAGTATAAGTATACACAAGAGTATATACCTTGTGTGTCTTTCTGCTTCTGGGATCCCTCACTCAGGATGATACTACCATTTACCTGCAAATTTCATGATTTTCTTGTTTTTTATTACTGAGTAATATTCCATTGTGTAGATGTACCACAATTTCTGTATCCATTCCTCAGTTGAGAGGCAGCTAGGTTGTTTCCAGCTTCTGGCTATTACAAATAAAGCTGATACGAACATGATTGAACAAGTGCCCTTGTTGGGTACTTGAGCATATTTTGGATATATGCCTAGGAGTGGTATAGCTGGATCTTGAGGAAGCACTATTCCTAATTGTCTGAGAAAGTACCAGATTGATTTCCAAAGTGGTTGTTCAAGTTTACATTCCCACCAGCAATGGAGGAGGGTTCTGCTTTCTCCACATCTTCTCTAGCATGTTTTACCACTACAGTTTTTAATCTTAGCCATTCTGATGGGTGTAAGGTGAAATCTCAGAGTAGTTTTGATTTGCATTTTCCTGATGACTAAAGACATTGAGCATTGCTTTAAGTGTTTTTCTGCCATTCTATATCCTTTACAGATAATTCTCTGTTTAGCTGTACCCCATTTTTTAATTGGTTGCTTGATTTTTTTTTTTTTTTTTTTTTTTTTTTTGCTGTTTAACTTATTGGGTTCTTTATATATTCTGGATATTAGCCCTCTGTCAGATATAGGATTGGTGAAGATCCTTTCCCAGTCCATAGGCTGTCATTTTGTTCTGATGACAGTGTCCTTTGCTTTACAGAAGCTTTTCAGTTTCATGAGGTCCCATTTATTGATTGTTAATCTTAGAGCCTGTGCTGTTGGTATTCATGGCCTAACTAGCGTTTCTGTGCCCATCTTTAACCACTTTAATGCATTCTTGTTAAAAATGCCTTCCCTGCAAAGTCAGCTTTCTGTCATTATAAATATCTAAGATAATCAGCTTATAGAAAGGGAGGACTGACATTTTAGAGGCTCCAGTCCACACATTGTCAGTGCTTTGCTCACAGTCCTGAGTTTCAACTCTTCACGGCAGAAGCTCGGGGCAGTGTAACCACTTACCTGGAGACATAAAGTGGCAGGGAGGAAAGGCTTTTAAGACCATCATCCCCTCAAGGGACACACTCCCCGTGACCTGAAGACCTCCTGTGAGTCTCCACCTCCATCTGCTTGGGATATCTCTCAATGATGTCAAAACTGGAGCCAAAACTTTAGCCCATTGGCCTTTCAGAATCATTCTAGGCCCAAGATATAGCCTTTTGCTTAAAATACAAGGAGTAGGACACCACTATCTTAAACAAGCTGTGTCAGAGACCAGAAAGGATGTGAAAGTAAGGCAGCCAATAAAAAATGGCCTAATACAAAGGCAGACAAGGATAAGTCAAGGAATGCACATGATAAATCAGTTTCTCTTCAATCTTGCAGTGAAAAATAATTAAAATGTTGATCCTTTAAATATAGTGTATATCAACTAAAGCCTATGCATATACCAACACCACCATGTAAAGTCTGTCTCAAGAATGCAAGGATAACTCAACATCAACACAACATGCCAATAAGCATATTTGTCAGACTCAGGAGGAGGATACTGATTATAGTGATTCTGCAACATGCTCCCGGGTAAAAGACACTAGAAGACCTAAGAAGCAAGATCCTCCCCAACATTTTCCCACTTCTTGTCTCTTCTCAAAAGACCAGTCAAAGAAACCAGAACCCTCTCTTCCCTGAACCCTGGAGATAGTACTCAAACACTCCCCTACCTTTCTATGTAAAAGCTGGTTCTAAAAAAATCCTCTGACCTATCTTGTTTTATAGTGGTGCATAAGACTGAGTTACCCCAAATATCCTGCTCCCTGTACCTGGGAAGAAAGGACAAGCAGACTCTGGACAGACAGCTTCCCCTTCAACCAACTGCAATAGCTCCTGCCTTTTGTGTCCATTCTCATTTCTATGATACCCTTCTTCATCTAATCTAGCCATAAACACAGACAGTTTTCTCTGAGTCTGGATCCCTGATTAGCTCGTCCTTTGTCCCTGGTATGTTGGCTATGTTAGCTATGACCCTTATGAGAGGCCAGGGAAAACACTGAGAGAGGAAAGAACATGAGATCTTCTCAATACACCATTATGTCATTCAGGACCAGCAAGCCGTGCTATGGTAACAGACAACCCCCCAAATCTCAGTGGCTTAATGTAAGAAGAATCTTTTGTTTTCTCAACAAACTATTGAGGATCTGGGAATGTGACTTAATGGTACAGTGCTTGCCTACCAGGCAGGAAATTCTGGGCTCAGTCCTCAGTACTCAATAAAAGAAACAATCAGGTTAGCAAAAATACATTGAAAACAGGTTAGATTTTGGCATGGTTGTGCACACATGTAACACATCATCATTTGGGAGTGTCAAATTCCTGCTTCAATATTCAACTGGAGGTGAACTGAGTCAGGGTGTAGATCTGTGGCTGCTGGCTGGTGGCCCAACAGACTTTTTCTGAGGGTAGTTTTCCAGGGCTGGCACTGATGGTTACCAACCATGGCTTCCACTGATAGTGACAACCTGAGGGGCCAGAATTAAATTACTGGCAATAGGCCAGTGCTGATAGCTTTCTGGCTCCGGCTTACAGCTCCCATGTAAGCGGGGCAGAGCCAGGGCTCTTGGATCCTAGTGTTGCCTTTCCACTGATAGTGGCAAAGTGTCTAAAGGGGGTAGGGAAAAAGAAGAGAAAAAGATCACACATACACTTACTCTTGATGATGAAGTAAGACAGACTCCAGCAGGTAGGTTCCAACAAGCCTCTTCTCTTTATTTAATGTCTCTTCATTTAGCTTCTCTCCTACTTTATACGCATACACACACACACACACACACACACACACACACACATTAACATATTGGGTGGATGGAGCAAACTCCAGAGAGTGAGCTCTAACCCAACCTTGCATACATACATCTTGGTGGATGGAACAAACTCCAAAGAGTGAAGTCCAAACCACCTTACACACATACACTTTGGTGAGTGGAGCAAATTCCGAAGATCAAGTTCTAAACCACAGTTTTACTCTTTTTCCAAAAGCTTATACATCCCCAGTGAGATCTTTCAAGCAATACAAAAATCACATTATTGTTAGATTCCATTTCTCTTTAAGGAAATAATTACAATGAGTATGTGTGAGAAAAACATGTTCCCCAATACTCTGACATGATCAAATGTTTTACGCAGTATGGGTGAAAAATAAATATGAAAAACAAGAGTTATTCCCCAAAATGAATATATACTTGTAACTAAACAACTTAATATAAATTAACAAGGTCAGAGCAAGCAAAGACGTTTCTCAGCCAGCTTTTCTTTACGGGAAGGCTGCAGTTTGCAGTTACAAAGAGGGGATCGATTATCTTAAAAGGTAATCTTATAAAAGTCTCAAAATAATCACAAATCTAAACTTTTACAGAAAAAATCAAATCCTTAATTTATATACCTACTCACTAATAGTTTTTATTAAATCATATCAGGAGGCTGAGGGCAAAAACAAGTGTAAGAAAATCAATTATCGTCTTAGTCAGTGGCCCAGCTTGAGGGCGTCACAGTCAGGCAGTGCTACCTTGGGCTGTAGTTTCCGCTCACCAACCTTTAAAAGTCCCTGGCTTTACTGTTAAGAGTTTACTTTTCTTAACTTCAAATTGTCCTCTGAGATTGTCTACATCACAGCCACTAGCAAAAATATCTTTACCTAACCTTGATAAACAATCTATTTTTTTCCAAATTCTTTTCTAAGGGTAGTGGTTGTTGCTGCCAATACACATCTGTTCGTTTCAAGGGTGGGTGTTGGATCATTAATCTGCTCCAGCAGGGATCTCTCAATGAGATTGTTATTTGTTGGTGCCACATATACTGCCCAGTGAGGGGCTGGAAGCCCCCTTAGAGTTTTCATACAAATCAGACATCATGTGGTGACTACAGGGCGACAAGCAGAGCTGTGTTCCGCTGTGCTCCATGACAGCACGAAGAGCTCAGAGCATGTGGTTCTAGGTGTTATGCCACACCAAGGCACACCCTCATGGGTCTGTTAACTGGCGGGCTGCATTCCCTGTCTTCTAGAGCTATTTGGCTGTTTCTCCTGCGTGACCCCAGACATGGAGGCTGAGGGAGGAGGATCATGGATTTGAGGCAAGCCTGAGCTACTTTGAGAGACCTTGTCGCAGAAAGAGGGAGGAAGGAAAGAAGAAAAAAAAGGGAGAGAGAGGGAGGAAAGGAGGGAGAGAAGGTGAGAGGGAGGGAGGGAGGAAAGGAGGGAAGGAAAAAGGAAGGGAGGAGAGCAATTCTAAGCCACCATTCTGGCTATAATCGTGGAGCATTCTCATCTCAGGTCCTTTTGTAAGGAGTGAAATGGCCAGAAGTACCATCTATAGCAATTCTTTTTTTTTTTTGTCTTTTTTAAATTTTATTTTATTAATTACACTTTATTCACTTTGTATTCCCCCATAAGCCCCTCCCAGTCCCACCTTCCCTTCCCTTTCTTCACACATGCCCCTCTCCAAGTCCACTGATAGGGGAGGTCCTCCTCTCCTTCCTTCTGATCTTAGTCTATCAGATCTCATCAGGAGTGGCTGCATTGTCATCTTCTGTGGCCTGGTAAGGCTGCTCCCCCCTCAGAGGGAGGTGATCAAAGAGCAGGCCAATCAGATTATGTCAGAGGCAGTCCCTCTTCCCATTACTATGTAACCCACTTGGACACTAAACTGTCATGGGCTACATCTGTGCAGGGGTTCTAGGTTATCTCCATGCCTAGTACTTGGTTGGAGTATGGGTATCTGAGAAGACCCCTGTGTTCAAATTTTCTGGTTCTGTTGCTCTCCTTGTGGAGTTCCTGTCCTTTCCAGATCTTACTATTTCCCACTTCTTACATAAGATTCCATGCACTCTGCCCAACAGTTGGCCATAAGTCTCAGCGTCTGCTTTGATAGGCTGCAGGGCAGAGCCTTTCAGAGGCCCTTTGTGGCAGGTTCCTAGGTTGTTTTCTCTCCACTGTAGTTCGCACTTCCTCCCCCACCCCCAACAGTCTCTTCCTCCTACCTCACCTCTCCCTCAGATCCACACTCCCTGTGCCTCCTCTCACAAAAAAACAAGCCTCCCAGTAATATCAACCAAACATAACAAAAACGAGCAAAAAGAAGACCAGTCACAAACCATCACTTCAAGGCTGGATGAGGCAAACCAGTAGGAGGAAAGAGGTCCTACAAGTAGGCAACAGAGTCAGAGACAGTCCCTGCTCCCACTGTGAGTGAGTCTTGATCTAGTTTGCAATAGAATTCTGCCATGCTTAGCCTCCTCTGAAAAAGCATATTTCAAGAGGCAGCCTCTGTCCTAAAACATGTAGAGCTATTGAGAAATATGTCTTAAGACCTTCTAGGTAAAATCTTTGGTGTGTGCGTGCGTGTGCGTGCGTGTGCGTGCGTGCGTGCGTGTGTGTGTGTGTGTGTGTGTGTGTGTGTGTGTGTGTGTGTAGTAGTAGTAGTAGCAAGGAGAAGCCTGAGATCTCCTAGATCAGGGACACCTGATTCACTTTCCTGGCATACTGAGCTCTAACTCTCTATGGCTGCCTCCTCAAGGCAGTATGACTGTGCAAAAGGAGACAAGACCAAGATTGAACCCAATTTTCCCATGGTAGAACAGGATGACATTCCTCCCACTGGTCTCAGTAGTATCATTTGAAGTAGATGAAGATAATAAAGCCTTCCTCAGGAGTATGCTGGAATTAAATTTAGAGCAAAGCTTTCGATCACCTGGAGAGCACAGGCAACCAGAAGTGGCTAATATCGGTGACTAGGATGCCTTCTGTTAGCCTAGCAGGGTGGCAGGCATCTACAGCCCCAGCCCGCAAAAAGCTGAAGTGGAAAGATAGCAAGATTGATTCCAACAGGAGATACACAGGTATATCCTCTCCAAAAACCATAAAAAGGAAAGGAAAATGGAGCTTTTGGGTGGTGCTGATGATACACAGATGATGCCAATGACATTTATAGAGTTCTTTGGCCTCCTAAGGAAAAAGAAATTAAATAAATACAAGCAAAGTTCTATTCATATCACCCTTCAAATGCCAAGCTGAGCCACCTTGGAGCTACAGAATGTATTCTTATCTTTCTTTGTCCTATCCACAGAGGATTCCCAAGGTCAGTATTTAGAAAGTCTGTTCCTGTCACCAAAAACAATGAGGAGACAACACTCAGGACAATGCGTACTAACAAGGTGCACAGAGTATTACTCTCTTCCAGGAGCAGAACTGAAAAGACAGCAGTACGCTCTTAGAGGAAACTTGCTTAAAAAGCATGACCACAGTACTGGGATCATGAGTTGAATTTAATTACATTATAATGCCACTACCTTACTCATCTTTCTAATGCATTGTCGAGAACAGAGCCATTTAGTCATCTGCAGAGCCCTTTAGTGATCTTGAAGTGATTAATGCCCATTGGCATTGAGAGGTGGTTTTCAGTGAATGAAAACACACCTTCCAGCACTCTTGATGAAGGGAGTAAGAGGACTTTACCCTGGAAACAAGAGCCCTCAAAGGCCGGTGCTTCTCATCTCATTCCCAGCACTGTAAAGACAAGGCCAAACCACTGACCTTTGACCCTGGATCAGTGTTCTGGACAGTGTTCCAGATTCTTCCACTACTGTGTGTCTCCTTGGGACATTTGGTTTTCTGGGAACCATAGCACAATTCTCTCTGCTTTCTCTTCAGGGATGTGAGTGGGCTGAATTTAACATCAAAAATCCAGTATGGTTAGCATGTACAGGTTCTCCTAGCACCAGGGAGGCTGAGGCAGAAGGACCAGTTGAACATGGGAATTCAGGGCCAGCCAGGCCAACATAAAAAGTCTGGAATAGATTTTTTAGAAAGCTTATATCTTTAAATTATGGCTGGAAATTGTAAAATATGCATAAATACTTGTTAATTCATACTAAATAAGAGAAGAGGGAAGTAATATTACACAAACTTAGGGGAGAACTTTCAAAATGAAAAAAAAAAAGGCGGAAATTCTGCCAATATCATTCACAGGGAATGTGGAAATAAGACATCTAAGAAGGCAGGAAAGGATATGGCAGGCATGATGGCTTACACTAATAATCCTGGCTGCTTGGGAGGCTGAGGCAGAAGAATCACAATTTGGCCCAGCTTGGGATACATAGCGAGACTGTGTCCCCCTAAAATAAAAGGAGACTGGGAATGTAAACTAGGTGGGAAAGCACTTGCCTCACATGGGTTAAATCTGCAATACAGAAGAGGCAGTGGGGTCAAAATGCACATTAGGAATGAATCAATATTCTCTTATGAAATGACTTTCTTCCAAGAATGAATTGACCAGCTATTTTGAAGAAACTTATTTTGTAACATTTGGCAATCCATGAGAATTTTGATAGATAATATCTGAGGAAGAAGAAAAAAAATAGCATCTTTAAATTTTTTTTTTTTGCTAATTTAATTGTTGGTCTGGTTGATTTAACCTGAAATATTCTATATCATAAACATAAATAACAAAAGAAAAAGATAAAAACATTGGGCTTCAAGATAACTAAAAACTTCTGTTTCCAAAATGAGAACATGAAGAAAGTAAAACGTCACCTCACACGAGAAGAAACTATCTCAGCATCTTTTATAGTGAACTGATATTCAGGTACAGACGCTCATAAAGTTAATAATAATGAGACACATAGCCCAATTAAAATTGTGCAAAGATGAGCAAACTGAAAGAGTCACTAACGCTAGGCAAATCTGCAGTGAGACAGATACACCTGCAATCCCCTGGGATGCCTAAAACAAACAAACAAATAAACAAACAAAGCCACTAACATATATCTGTGAGGATGTGGAGAAATTGCAGCCTTCAGGCTCTGTAGTTGCAATGTTGAGCCTCAGCCTGGCAAAATCCTGAGGCAGTTTTTCAAATTGCCAACCATAGAGTTACCAAGGTTAGTAGAACTATCCGTTCTATAGGGATACAACCATGAGAGACGAAAGCATATGTCCACAGAAGAAATAGTTTTCAAACAAATTCATCAGAGCAGTGTTCATACTAGTCAAAACTGAAATACCTGCCAACCAACAAAGAGGTAATAGATGTGCTGCCCTGGTTTCATATTTGTTGCTATGATGGGGGGGAAAATGCCTTGTGAATCGCAATTTAAGAAAAAGGAATTTATTTCAGCTCACTCTTCCAGGTCACAGTTCATCACAGCAGGGAAGCCACCGTGGCCCCATTTTGAAGCTGCTACTCACATCCACGGTCAAGAGCAGAGATAAAGAAATGAAGGCATGTGTAACATCAGGTAGTTTGCTCTGCTTTCCTATAGTCGAGGTTGGCAGTCAGGTAATGGTAGTGCCCACTTTCAGACTGACTTCCCACAACAATTAGAGATCAAGACAAGATTCCCCACAGACACACCCACAAGCCAACCTGATCTATGCAATTATTTCTTGAGACTTTCTTCCCAGCTGATTCTAGATCATGTCAAGATGATAATTAAAACTATCCATCACAAGTGGGATAGATAGATAGATAGATAGATAGATAGATAGATAGATAGATAGATTGATAATGATAATGTACTGATACACCTCACAAGATTCAGTGGATGAAGCTTCAATACAGTGTGCAAAACAAGATAAAACCCAGTCACGAAGTGTGTGTTGTATGATTCCATTGATATGACATGTGTAGAACAGGAAAATCTGTAGACATAGTCCATTAATGGATACTGAAACCTAGGGAGAAGAAACAGAGAATAACTGATAGGGGTGAGAGAAAAGTCTTAAAGTTACATAGCAGTGGTGAGATAATTGTGAACACACAAAAGTCTGCTGACATATGAATTTTGGGGTAATGAATTATGTCCCAGCATAACACTGGCCACCTTAATATAGTGCTATAATAACCACGCTCAGCTGATAATTAGCATCACTTATGCGTTCACTCCACTTACCACTTTTGTGGGAGAAATACGCCTCTCCATCCTATTGACTTTCTTTAAGATAGACAGGGTATTGCTAAGCAGCTCCAAACTCATGGTCTACTTTAACTATCCTTAAACTCTAGGTCCTCCTGCCTCACCCTCCCAAGTGTGGGTATCATAAGCACGCACCTCCATAACAGGCCCCTACGGACACCTAATTGGGCCACATGGCTTCCATTAACCTATGACATGTATGTGGAACTCAACATACACCAGTTACAAAGAAAAGATTTAAAGTGTCCCGTGTGTTGCTAGGCCCTCTGTTGCTGGTGACTGGGGTTTGTTGGATCATACCAGGGAGCTGATGGACCCTCAGCTTGGATCCCACAGAGTGAAATTTGCAAAGCAGGTCTGACTTGAACCTCCTGGAACCCCGCAGGGCCAGGAATCAGCCTACAGATCCATGAGAAAAAAATTATTTGGCATGATCCATCAGTATTTCAGAGCTATTTACTGTCACCGTAAGTAGGCTGCCAACAAAAACGGGTAAGAGCTGGCAATGTCACTGAAAGCCAACGTGTGTGCTCAGCATGCATGAGGCTACAGGCTCAACCCCATGAACAAATGAATAAACCAATAAGGGGCTAAATGCATGCAGCATCTTACCTTGTGCGTTTAAAAAATACACTTTCAAAACCCACACGAATCTAATAATGCACTAGATGACAGGTGGCGGCATGGAGCATTTCTTCACAGTGGAGCACTTTGCCCCTTTCTTAAATTTTGATCTATGGAAGTAAAGCTTATCCTCAAGCCTGTGAATTCTTCTGAATGAAATAGGTGTTATTAACTTGAGCCATCCTTGGGGAAGAACCATTCCAAGATGCTAACATAAACTAAGGAGAGACCAAAACGCTAATGTAAGAGCCGGAGACTTCCACAGCCCTCTGAAAGCCGCTGTCACAGCCAAGCGACTGGTGGAACACCCAGAGCCAGCTACCTCCTTTGTTGAGACAGACGTTTTAGTACACAAAACAGACATTTCAGTAAAACCATTTAATTGCTTTGGACATCTTTTTCCATTTGTTAGGTGAGAAAAGGACTGTTAATGCGTTCTAAGAAAACAATCACCCAGATTCGTTCTTTAAGTTCTACTGATGACTAAATGATTGGGAGGAAATTACCACAAGGCTCACTGTAAACAAGGTACTTAGAGCTTAACACAACATACCAAATTTTAAAATTATTCATTTGGTTGTCTCCTTGCTAGAAGGTAATTCACCAGCCTATTCTCACGGGATGAGAATGGCCAGGTACTTATTTTCCTTGCAGTAAGAAATTAGTTTTTCTCATTTTATTTTCTTCAAGTTGACCTTAAAACTCATTATCACAAAGTCATTAGTGAAACCAATAAAAACTATGTATTTGATACTCTGAAACTGCTGGTAATGAATTCAGAAGGGGAAATTTCTTCTAGACAGCTTTTAACATTGGATGGTCAGTGATAAGAAGAAAGGCTCAAGTCCACAACAGCCCATGGTCATGCTGAGATTTTCTTTCATTCCCAGTAGTTCTCTCAGATGCTGTCAGACTCTAGAGACTTCGGAAGCTAGCAGTGCAGTGTTTTCTGTTTTTTTGTTTTGTTTTGTTTTGTTTTTTTCTCAAAGCAACAGTACCACAAACACGAGTTGACCTCAAGCCAAGAGCTACTCCTGTCATTTTAAACCACAGTTTTTCCTTGTGGAAATAAGCAGGGATGTATGTTTTCATTGATTAAGTGGAAAGAAAGGAAATGTAAGGGGGAGAAACAATAGCTTCATCTCTTTTAACCCAGGGGAAGAAAAAGTGGGTTTTGTGGAGTTAACCAAACCAAATCCAACTGCCCTGTGATATGCAAACAAGGACACAGATTCCCATGAAAAAAATCATGCTAGCTCTGTGTGTGTGTGCATGTGTGTGTGTGTTTGTGTATGAAACTGAAGGCCCACTGAAAGCTAGGAATTTCATCTTTATGGAGATTTTCTTTATATTCAGTATTGACCAGCTTTCTGCTACTCTTAACAGAATATCTGAAATAAGTGAGACTTCAAAAGAAGAAAGGTTCATTCTGGAGGACTTGGGCTATGTACAGATTCTTGAGTGGACGCGGATTGTTGAGAATAGCCATGTCATGAATACCATTGCCTCAAATCCATGGGAAAAGCAAGGCCTGCCTCTGGCAAGAGTGGGAATGATTACATTGTATGGACTGTCACTATCAACGGCAGCTTTCTCTCTCCAGCATGACACTACAACCTGGGGCTGAGACCTGCCCCTAAGATTAGCTAGACTCCTCCTCCTCCTCCATTCCTGCTCTGTATAATGAATGCACTGAGTTTCCCGCCCTGTGCCTGCCACCTTGAGTACAACCCATCTGGTCCCTGCTTTTCTGTATGTGTCTGTTCTATCTTTCTCTCCTATCACCCAGTTAGGTCAACCTTTCTCTCCTATCACCAGTTAGGTGCACATCGGTTCTGACAAATGTAAGGCTGGTGGGCCCTTTGCTTTGGGATTTGTGGTGGGCAGAGCGAGCATGGGAGGAGCGTCAGAGTAAGTTGTTCTGCTCATGCCAGCATGGGAAGGAAGCACAGTAACGGGGATGGTGTAAAAGTCCCAATATCTCCTTCAAGGACACTCCCAATAGCTTTCTCTTTCCTTCTCTGATCCACCTCCTAATAGTATCATAGGCTGTCAACCACGTCTGAACTATATGGGCCTTTAATGGACATGCTCCCAAACTGTAGCACTGCTTACCGTTCTTGGTCTTTATCACACAAACACTCAAGGAAGAGTCATCTGTAGAAGAACATGGAATTTTGGTGAGCACTGTAAGGACATTTGCTCATCACCTCTCCGAAGCAGCGTTCTTCTGCTACCTCCCAAGTCACAGGGACTCATGGAGACCAGACCGTTGGGACTGGCTGTCTGATCCTTGGTATTATCTGTTGGAACATTTCCTAGAATCAGCCCCAAGATGCTGTATGTCCTCAGAACATAATTATTAGCAAAGTGGAATTTTGTTTGCTCTTCTCTAACACAAAGCTCACTATGAGGCCCAGACAGGCCCTGGAATTTGAGTCTGTTCATCTCTCAGGTTTTGAGTTCACAGGTATGTGCACCCATCCTTGACAACTATTACTGTCTTTAAGGCTAATTCATAATCTAAGTGCAAAGAATGAGGTCATTATAGAATCATATCCTGCATTTGGTGTTGCTACAATTGAAAATGCTTTAATATAGTCCATATTTTACCTCACCCTTTCTCTTTTCACTTGGTATGCCCCCTACACACACACATCCCAATTTGGAATTTGAGATCTGCAGTGGGTTTTCTTTTGTTTTTAAGTCCACCACTTCAAATGTATGCTCATGTTAAAATATATTTGTGCTTTACAGATCCTTAGGAAACTCAAAGGTTTGGCTACTGCCATCCTATGTCCACATTTTTTCCTCTTCTAAGGATGGTTTAGAAGGAAACCTAGATCTCCATAGCTTTGTATGAAGAAGTAACCAATAGCAGAGCTGCAGTTCTTACAATAACCACACATCACCAAAAAACTGTAAAATGTTTATTGAACAACACCACTAAATTGTCAAAGGAGCAAAGATGAAAAGGGACACATTCTGAACAATGAATAACTATAGGAAGGTGAGCTGGAGCTTGCCTGCTACTCTGAAGTAGAAGCCATTTGTAAAGTCGGCTTGCATGCATAGACGTGAGCATTTGAGCATTTCCTGGCCAGAAGGTCAGAGCTGGAGGACAGAAGCCAGGAAAAACTGAAACTCTCACAGGAGCAGAGAGCCAGAATTAGACACATGAAGAGGTGAGATGCCAAAGAGGGGCTTGGAGGGAGAGCTGAAGCACTGGAGAGACATTTTCCCTCTAGGAACTGTCCTATCCTGAGGCAGAATGACTGAGGAGGCTGAAGCTCTCACTTGGCCATCCAGATAGCCCCACCCTTCAGCCACGGTCATAGGTCTGGGGCTGTGAATCTCAGTGGAGCCCTGTGAAAGGCGAAAGGTGAAGAAACAGCTTTCTTCAATCTCGGGGTAAAACATAAAGAACTAGAATGTAGAACTACCCAAGGATAGGATGCCGCAGTCAATATTTCCAGGTCTCAGAAGAAAGCACAGACATTTTACATCTTGAGCTCTGAGATGAACAAAAGATGAAAAATGGAGCCTTTCAGGACAGTACGTGTATGAGGCTGCTGATGATCACAGGCTCTGGAGTGTTGCCCCATTCTACACGCCCAGAAGACAAAAGGTGATGAGTCACTGTGGCATAATAGCTACAGGTTCTGCTCTTTGTACGTGTGCAATGTCTACCTTTAAACTGATAAAGATAATAATTCGTCAACCATGCCAAGAAATAGGAACATATGACTGTGATCCAACAGGAAGGACAACAGAAAGTAAACAGACCCCCAAACAACATGGTAAGTTGAAGCCTTTAAAGTCACCATGTACATGAATATAATGGCAAAGATGGATTAAGGATGGTGACTTTGGCCAGAGAATTTTAATTTACTTAAAAATATAAGTCTGTAATAGTATAGCATTTGAAACCAGAAGCTAAGCATAAATGCTAACAGAAATTCCTTCTTTTCTCCCTCCTGTCTCTCATTATCTTCTTTGCTGTGATAAGGACTAAACATTGGGCCATGAACATGCTAATCAGAACTCTAGCTTTGAATTATACCTTGGCCTTGGGATTTTGAGACAAGGTATAGCTGTATAAACCAGGCTGGTCTTGAAATCACCGCAATCCTCTCCTTCCACTTTCTAGTGCTAGAATTTCAGGTATGTACCACCATAACTAACTAGCAATCTTGATGAGGAAAATAAAATTACTGAACCAGAAGATATGCCGACAAAAGAATCTAACAGGATCACTGAGATTAAGAGTGAATAGGAATGTTTGTGGGGTGAAACAATATATCCTAATGTATAGATGAAAGGGGGCTAGAGTTTAAGTCATATATGGAAAAATATGTGAGAGGGTTCCAAAACTAATGAGATAGATCAGATTATAGATCAACCATCAAGTTAGAATTCTATATCTGATAAAAATCTCTCAAAAAAAAAAAAAGGAGAAAACGGAAAATGGCACAAAGCTGTGTGATCCCAGCAACTAGAGGTTAAGAATGAAGAATCATGCTTGAAGCCAGCTTGTGCTACACAGCAAGAGCCTGTCTCCAGAAACAAAAACAAAGAGGAAAAAAAATGAGTGAAGACAAAATGAGAAGTTATTTTCCATGGAAACAGTAACAAAAGGAAAGGTAGTGTATCTATGTTAGCATTAAAAACATGCACTTAAGTAAGGAGTGTTTCTAGGGATGAAGATATCTTTTTTAGGGTCTGGAGAGATGATGGTTCAGTGATGAAGGGCGGGTGTTGCTCTTCCAGAGGACCGAAGCTTAGTCTCTAGCACCCACATAGGGCAGCTCACCATCACCTGTAAATCCAGGTCCAGGGGGTCTTTTAGCCTCTGTAAGCACTGCATTCATGTGGCTTATGCACACACACACACACACAGAGTCTACTTCTCACACCCACTCTCACACTCATGTATACACAAATAACACTTTTTAAAAGATAAAAATAGCAATCACAAGATAAAACAAATATATAAATAAAGTAAATATGTTGGATTTGTTCCTCAGAAGCATAGCAAAGAAGAGACTCTACTGTTTACGGAAACACTTTAAAGTATATAATGATAATAAAATCCTCCAAGCTAGAATTCTTTATTGAGCAAAAGCATCCTTCCAAGTGAGAGAAATAAGGACTTTTTCAGCTGATGACTGAAAGAAATTGTCACTATTATACCTGTCTTGCAGAAAATAGTCAAAGAAATTATTTAATAAGAAACAAAATTATATAAATAAGATACTCAGTTTTACATAAAGAGAGGAGTGTTATAGAGGAAGTAAATACAAATTAAATAAAGTTCTTTCAATTTGTTATTCTTAACTGACCTGACAATTAATGGTCTGCTAAACATAATAATAACAACAACAGTGATGATTGTAATTCAGGAGTGAATGAAAAAATTTTTAAAAAAGGACATGACTGGTCCTGGGTTTTGGCACTAAATAAATGAAAAAGAGAAATAAAAAGGAAAGGAAAAGAAGGAAATGAAAAGGACATGGCTGGTCCTGAGTTTCAATACCAGATGAAAAAAGAAAGAAAGGAAAGGGCATGAGTGCTCCTAGCATGAGGGAGGAGAAGGTTTATTATAGATATGTGGGAAAGCACAGCCAGAGGCAGAGACAGGAACATCCAGAAGAGCCTAAAGTGGACCTGATCAGACTGAGCTGTGCCTGTGAAGAGAGGGGGGAGGGGAAGGGCAGGGAGAGGGGAACCAGGTGCAACAGCCAGGAGGCACAAAGATACAAAGAGAGCAGACAACCAAAATGGTTGGATTATATAGAGCATCCCAGTCAGTCCCCTGGGCTGGAAAGTCCATGGTAGAAGGTGGGGTATGCAGCCAGGAGGGCACTGTAACAGGTAGGAACTGAGGGATGCAGGCCAACCTGGCGTCCAGGTCCACTGGTCCACTTTAATAGGTAAAGTAGGTACCTCAGCCATTCCTCCCAGCTTTGAAACCTAACACTGAGTGAGTAAAACATGAGATTGCAATTTTATAAGGGAGAAAAAGGAAAAACCAGTTACATGTGTTTCCCAGGAAGTGATACAATGCTGCTTGAAAGTGTACTGGGGTGGTACAAGCTACGTCCTAGCAGCTGAGGGATCTCAGACAGAGAAAGATCGGGAGTTCAAAGTCATCCCGAGCTACATAGGGAATTCAAGGTCTCACACAAGACAAAAGGCACTTAGATTCACTGTAACCTGCAGCTGCACATGGTAAAGCAACCAATGGTGCCATGTTGGAAATAATTATATGATATGCTAAGAGAAGAGAAAAATTTTAATCACATAAAATGTCACTAAAAACATAGAAGATGTGAGAGTAGACGACAAAAAACAATGACAAAGGTAAGAACAGTGAATACAGTTACAATTACTCTGACTACACACACAATCTCCTGAAACATAAGAACTCTAAATACACTCATTAAAAGATTTTCAGAGTGCTCAGTGGTAGGGCACAGAGTGAATGTGGAATGGGGCTTTGGGATTGATGCCCAGTACCATGGAGTATCAGTATAGATTGAAAGAAAGTCTATCAGAATAAATTAGAAAAAAAGAACCAATGAAATGTTTTCTACAAGAAGCCCAATGTCGTTATAATTATGTAGATGGAGTAAAAGCAAAAGGATGAAGATGGGAGCCTGGCTCACTTGATGGAATACTTGGCTCGTACCTGATGAACTCAATCTCCAGCACCTATCTTAACCAGGCATGCCTACACTGGGAGGTTGAAAACAGCCTAGGATACATGAGTCTGTCTCTGTCTCTATCTAGCTCTGTCTCTCTCTGACTCTTTCTCTCTTTCTTCTTTTGTCTTGCTCTCTCACACACAAAGGTAAAAGAATAGAAAAATATAGCTGGAATAACTATATTAATTTTAGAGGATTTCAAAGCAAGAAACTTTTCCACAAAGGCAAGCAAGCTATTCTCAGAAAGTAAGAATTACAATGAGAAATATCTCTGATGTTACAGCAGGACTCTCCACTGCCCCTCTACAGTAACTAGGCAATCCAACCACAAAACAATGATGGCAGCATTAACAGTCAACTGTATCTAACTGACACAGAAACTTTCATATGACAAAAGCAGAGAACACAATCTTCTCATGTGCATGTAGAACATTCACAGAGATAGAACACATCCTGTGCGGTAAAAACAAACCTGGCTGAATTTAAAAGAAGAGAAAAAAAATCACAGAAAATATTTTTACAGACCACAATGAATATTGGTAGCACTAACAGAGTCCTAGAAACTCCCAAAATATTTGGGAATCAAATAACTTATGTCTAAGTCAAAGAAAAACTTTTATAAAGAAAAGCAAAAATATTCTAAACAAGTACAAATTAAAATACAACTCACAGAAATATGTGGGATACAGCCAACGTAGTGTTTGGAGGGGAATCTGTAGCATTAAATTGTGTACATTATAAAAAGTTATCTAATGTTGACGAAGTAGGTCCCTGGTTAAGAATGCATACTGCTCTTGCGGAGGACCTGAGTTCAGTTCCCAGCATCTTTGTCTCAGAATTCAGAACTGCCTATAACTTGAGTTCCTGAGAATATGATGTCCTGTTCCTGCACTCACATACACACACAAGTACACACATACTTTTTAATAATATAAATAATTGTTTTTAAAAAGAAAAAAACCTAAAATAATTACCTCAGCTGTCACCTTGGGTAACAAGAAAAGGAAGTGCAAATTCCAAGTAATCAGAAGTGAAGAAGTCACATAAATCAAAGTATAGTGAGTTGAAACAGAAAAATGGGGGGGGGGGAAGCAAAAAATTTAAGATTGCCAGTGGAGTTAATACAGTTTAATAGGCTACAAGAGAAAAAAAGACACATTGTTAGTGTGAGAAATTAGAGATAGGCCATTACTGCTGATGCCATGCACTTTAAGCTGACAATAAGAAATATTATGAACAAATTCAGATCTACATATAGGCCAATACTTCAAAAGACACAATTTACAAAGACTCACGTGAGAATAAACAGATAACCAGAACACACCTCTGTTTAAGGAAATGGAGTCCGTAATGATTAGTCACCTTCCAAAACAGCAAACATCAGACCCAAGTAATGTTGCAGGTACATTCTTCCCGACATTTAAAGAACGACTGAGATCTTTAATGGCCAGTATTAACTGTCATGTTGATAGGCTCTCGAATCAGCTGGGAGACAACTCTTTGTGCATATCTCTGAGGGGTTTTCTAGATTGGGTTAATAATGAATGGAAGACTCACCCTGAAGTTGGGCAGCCCCAATCCGTGAGCTGAGAGTTTGGGGTTCATGAAAATAAGAAAGTACATTGAATGCCAGCATTCCTCTCTCTCCACCTCTTGACTGTGGATGTGATGTGACCTGCTGCCATGCCTTCCATCTCAGGATGGGCTGTAACTTCATGACATGAGCCAAAACAAGCCTGTTTCTCCTTAAATTTCTCTTACTGGGTATTTTGTCACAGCAACAAACCAACTAGTGCCAGTCTCCACAATATCTTCCAGAAAACAGAAACAAAGCAACATTCCTCCTATGAGTAATAAATATAAGAAGCAAGCTAATGAAATCAAATGTGCAAACCAAAAAAGCAATTCAAGACTAAGGGCTCTGTGTAGGAGTGTGAATCTGTCATGTAGTGTGTACATGATGCCTTTAAATTATACTAGTGGTTATGCACCACAGCAGGACAAAAAAATCATTCTATAAATAAATGGCTAAAGAGAAAATATGAAAATTGTGAACTTGATAATTTTTACTTTCATGATTCAATTGATAACTTAAACAATTTCAAATATAGTGTTTAAGTGAGCCTCTAAATATTTTTGAAGAAAAGAGACTTTCTAAACATGATCAATTTGACAGTCTTTTCTAAAATAAAATTCTGTTATTCTACAATCAGTACATAGGTCTTTCTTGTATCAAAACAAAACAAAACTTAATAAATTTTTGGTTTAAAAAAAGGTTAGGGTTATGTCCATGAATGGTCCTTGGATGGAGTATCAGCCTCAGAAAAGGTCCCTAGGCCCAGATTGGTTCTGTTGTTCTCCTTGTGGAGCTCCAGACCCTTCCAGGTCTTTCTATCTCCCCCTTCTTTCAAAAGAGTCTCTGCACTCTGCCCAAAGTTTGGTTATGAGTCTCAGCATCTGCTTCAATACCGTGCGGGTAGAGTCTTTCAGAGGCCCTCTGTTTTGGCTCCTGTCTTGTTCCTTATTTTCACCTTCTTTCGATGTCTATCCTATTTGCCATTCTGAATGAAGATTGAACATCTTACCCGGGGTCCTGCTTCTTTAGGTATATAGATTTTAGTATGATTATTCTATACTATATGTCTACTATCCACTTATAAGTGAGTATATACCATGTGTGTCTTTCTGCTTCTGGGATACTTCACTCAGGATGATCTTTTCTAGTTCCCACCATTTGCCTGCAAATTTCATGATTTCCTTGTTTTTAATTGCTGAGTAGTGTTCCATTGTGCAAATGTACCACAATTTCTGTATTCATTCCTCAATTGAGGGACATCTGGGTTGTTTCTAGATTCTGGCTATTATGAACAAAGCTGCTATGAACATGGCTGAACAAATGTCCTTGTTGTATACTTGAGCATCTTTTGGATAGAGGTAGCCAGTGGCAGCTCAGTCTTCAAATGGGCTCCCTAAAAAGGGGAGCAGGAGCTCTGACATATACAGGGGCTGGCTTTTTGATCACTTCCCCCTGAGGGGGGAGCAGCCTGACCAGGCCACAGAGGAAGACTATGAAAGGCAGTCCTGATGAGACCTGATAGGCTAGGGTCAGATGGAAGGGGAGGAGGTCCTCCATTATCAGTGGACTGGAGAGGGGCATAGGAGGAAATGAGGGATGGAGAGAGGGAGGGAGGGCAGGATTGGGAGGGGATAAAGGTGGGACTACAGCTGGAATACTAAGTGAATAAATTGTAATAAATAAAAAATTATATTAAAAAAGGTTAGGAAAAAGTGAATGATAAAACCAAACATAGAATGTAAGTTAACAATGTCAGGAATCAAAAGAAACATCACTACAGACCTCACAGAGAGTTGCCATGACTAATAATGTATTTTGAAGCTCTGCTTTATTAGTAGTCGTAGTGTGTGGAAGGGTGGGGCACACGTGGTACAGGGTCAAAGGGTAACTGTGTGGAAGTAAGTTCCCTCCATCCACTTTTATGAGTGTTCTGGAGATTGGACCCAGGTTTTCAAGACTGTAAGAGTCCATGCGGACAGAAGATTCCAAGGAAATGAGGTGCGTATGAAGCAAACATCTTTATCTGCTGAGCCATCTCACTGGCCCTCAATATGTTATTAATTTAAAACTGGTAGACTGAACAATAATCTTAAATGCTGTTTGGAAAAGCAACTTAGTCATAATTATGAAACCATTACTAAGACTGAACAGATTAATATCTTTCACATGAAGAAAGCTCCAGACCCACACAGTCTTATTAATAAATTGTTCTAAATATTAAAAATAAAGGATATCAATTTCACACAAACATTTGTAACAATCAAGAAAGGAGGAAGTTTCTTGAGTCAGTTTTGAGGTGAGTACTAGCTGAATATCAAATTTTCATGAAGATTTTTTGTAATATAAAAATTTGAAAAAATATGTTACTAGGAAAGAAAGTATAAATGTTTCTCATGGGGAGATCTCAAAGTCTTAAATACATAAGCAAGTACATCTAAAAAGCTTCAAAGCAAAATAAACCACAAAATACAGGATTTCAGGAAAATAGAGGTGTTTAAACATCTTTAAAATAACTTACCACATTGGAAAAGAAAACCAAACCATAACTTCTGATTAAATTGGACAAGCAAAAATTTAAGACACATAAATAACAAGAAAGCCAACAATAATAATCATAAGGAAAACTAGCAAGCCAGGCAAAGAGGTAGTCCTTAACCTGGAAGAAGATACTTGTTTTTTAAAAATCTACAGCAAATGTATTGAAGTTGTCAGTGTTGAAATGTTTTCTTGACCAAATTAACGAAATAAAGCTTTTGGCGTCAGTAGAAAACCGTAACCTAAGGAGGAAGCCAGAGCAGTCAGGCTTGATAGGAGGCCTTGAAATAAGGTAGGGAGTGATTCACACCGCATGGTGGACCTCTAAGTTGACTAGGCATGTAAAACTAACATCAGGTTCATCATGAGATCTGTACCTACAATCTGGGGCACTACCCAACCCACTGAAAACTACTGAGAGCCCTTCTTGACTCCCATGGGACAGCCAGGATTCTAGGAGAGCAAGGGCAGCTCTTGAACCCTCCCGATGCCTTAGGTCAAACATCAAGCATAAATCTGAAGGGTCGGAATGTTCGGATGAAGTCACTCCGACCCGTGATAAGAAATCATGTCATAGCTTCAGTTTCCTCAGATGTGACATGAAGAAAAGAAAGCATAAGTGTGTTTAGTGTGTAGATCTCAAGTCTTAAATATGTAAGCAAGTAACTCTAAAATAATACAAAGCAAAAATAAACCACAAGTAAGAATAAAAGGAGAAGTCATCTACAGCATGTATCCCAGAACGTAACACGCAACTGAGTCCATGAACAGGAGCTGCTGTCTGTGGATCAAAGCCAAAACGACGCTACAAAGTAGTCACGCCCAGGGCAGTCACGGGACAGCCAGCTAAATTTCGAAACAGCCACTCTCCCACCATGCCACAGAAAATCAGCTCTGCTCCAATCTGATCTACCTGGCTATATTCCTCAGGATAGATCCACATTTAGAGAGTAGGTTCCCATATCAGGACTAAGATGCAACCAAAGATGTCCAGGATAGAACCTGCGTGAAGAAGCCGATAGTTCTGAGGTGCTCAGTCTCTGAGTTCCATCATGGAGTCTCACCGGGAAATCCGACAAGGAAAGAAGATGGGACTTTGGGACCTAAAATGCAGGTGGAGCGAAGCATAGTCTGAAGGCAGCAGAGTCAAGTCCAACCACAACCTCTTAAGACCAAACGCTAGGCGCTCTTGGGAGGCAGAGGTCTGGGAAATCATGAGTTCTAAAGTCTTTGAGCTATTGCATCACTCAGACATACCTTTGCGACCGAAGTACTTCATACCCTAGGCCAGGGGAAGCAGCTCACATCCAGCGTCTGGTCCAGAAAAGGAATACGCATGTTTGGCTCTTACCAGAGGCAGAATACCTCCGCAAAGTCCTCTCAGCTCTAAAGCTTGTGTGAGAGCTAAGGAGGTCTCTGCTACAGCTCCACAGGAGCCCTCGCCGGCTCCCCTCCTCAAAGGTGGTGACTGAGAACCGCCCAGTGCGAATCGCTTCTCACCCTGCTTGTCATAGAGCCAGTCCCTGAAACCTTCCTTCGCTAGTCCCTGAAAGGGAGGTCTCTGTCCGAATCATCTTAGAGATGAGAGAGCCAAGCCTCGGGGATCAAGCAGACTTTCCAAACATACGGTGACATCTTCCTTTAAGTTCGAGTATACCCCAGCTCCAAAGCCCATGCATGGTCCCTTCACTTCAGTCTTTGCCTTTACTGAGGCACCAGTAGGGAAAGAGAAATTTTAGCATTGTAAAGATGAGGAAACGGGCTGTCACTGCCGTGTTACCTGCAAGTTTTCCTTTGTGTTCTCTGGGCTTGCCCAGAGCCTGTTCCGGCTACAGTTCCTTCTCTTGTTATCTCATTGAAAATTGGTTGCTGGATGTTTGTTTTCCTTTATTAGCCCACTGTATGCTCAGGAGCAGGCCTCAGCCTCGGGGTTGTGTTTGCCCAGCTCCTTCTGAGCTGGAGCCATCTGTTCCTGTTCCTGCCCTAGTGAATGGCATTTTTTTTTTAACCCCAGCATTTTCCTACTTTTATTTGGTGAAGGAAGCCAGTCTCAGAGACTCGTGTCATCATAATCTTCATCTTTCTCCTCATTTTCATTGCCATAATCAATACAAAAACACTTACAGGCTGCAAGTCTGCTCCAGGTCCTTCAAATTGTGTCATGTGGTATCACCAGGAAATGGACCGTGCTTGCCCTGAAACTATGATCAGAAAGAGACAGTGGAGCTTCCAAGTTAAACCAGATTTTGTTTCCACTTATTGTGTCCTTTGACACTTTCACACACATATTATGCAACACATTCTGATTGTTCTCACCACCACGCTCCCTTGACTCCTTCCCACACCTGCCAGCCTCTCTCCTCCCTATAAGTCCCTTGTCCATATTCACACACACACACACACACACACACACACACACACACACACTTGTCTTGTTTTAAAACCCAATAGGTTTAACCGGAGCCCGCCAGTAGGTATACTGCTGGTGACAGTGACTCCCCATTTCCCAGAATCCATCAGCAGCAGTTAGTTCGAAGGATCGGACAAACATGTCGGTCCCTTCTCTCCCTCGGTCCATGGCTGCCTGTTGACGGTCAAGAGTAAAACACAAGTTTTGAACTGAAAAGGTCTGAGTTGTAAATTTCTATTTCAGAGCATACTAGAACCAAATCAAGAAAAATGCTAAACTGATATGCACAATTCTTCATTTCTATAAAATAATAGCTATTATTTTATGTACAAAAACCATATATATATATATATATATATATATATATATATATATTACACAGTGCTGTAAAGTACAGCAAACACATCTACATTACCTCCAAATGTCTGAGCATATGAGGTGAACAATTTTTCACTTAAAAAGTACCAAGTGATATTTGTAGCAAGACACAGGATAAGCAAAGCCTTTATTTATGTGTGTGGGATGCAGTTCTGAGGGCATCTAGTGTGAGCATTGCATAGAGACAATGCCATCGCAGTTCTCAGTTCTTCCAAATGTTACTGCTATCTTCTTTCAAGAGCTGTGAACAGAGTTGGATCTCTTGAGATCTATTCTAGAGAGACAAACCTTTTCTAATCAAAATCGTCTTCAGAACACCCCTGCTGGTTTATCACATTCTCAACTCTCAGCCAGAGCAGATCCTTTGTCAGGAAAACCTTGGAAGAGCAGTGATTCTGAACTTCAAGGACAAATTACTGAGCTGGCCTCTGGTGGCGGCAAAGGGTTATTCAATTCTCTGGGACTGGCTGAGTAAGCGCAGAGCACATTTCTAGGGTATTTGTCTAGGGTAGGAACAGAATGAAGAAACTTAGCTGCTGATTTATGTTTCCTGATCTCCGTATTTTACTTTGCAGCTTCAGGTTGCATCTGGATGGACCATTCTGGTTTAGAAGAAGAAGAAGGAGAAGGAGAAAAAGAAGGAGGAGGAGGAGGAGGAGGAGGAGGAGGAGGAGGAGGAGGAGGAGAAGAAGAAGAAGAAGAAGAAGAAGAAGAAGAAGAAGAAGAGGAAGAGGAAGAGGAAGAAGGAGGAGAAGATCGATTGGATATAATAGATATGTGAACAAAAACATACAAAATAAAACCTCTTCAAACGAAAATGTCTTCGATATCCAAGTGGCCCCCATAGTAATGGGGACAGGGACTGTCTCTGACATGAACTGATTGGCCTGCTCTTTGATCACCTCTCCCACCCCGAGGGGGGAGCAGCTTTACCAGGCCACAGAAGAAGACAATGCAGCTACTCCTGATGAGACCTGATAGACTATGGTCAGAGGGAAGGGGAGAAAGACTCCCTTTTCTGCGGACTGGGAGAGGGACACGGGTGGGGAAGAGGGAGGGGAGGAGGAAGGGAGGTACATGGGGGATACAAAATGAATAAACTGTAATTAATAAAAATAAAAATTAAAAAAAATGTCTTTGGATAGGTAAACAACACATGAGTCAATTTAAAAAGTGGCAAAAGAAAGGGGATGTCATAAGAGGGGACATTGAAATAACCAACGATAGGCAAAAAGGTGATCAAAAAGATCGGCAATGGAAATTAAAGGAAAGAAGAAACGTAGCCACACAGCCACCACAACTGCCAAGACGGGAAAGCCTGTGGGATTTGTATGCTGCCTAGAGCACACATATCAACCATGGCTCTCAGATGCTGGTACTGAAAATATAAATTGATAAAAATCCTTTTGAGAAGCTGTTTGGATATATATGATATATATTCTAAAACTGAACTATCCTTATACTTAAAGTATATCTTTAAATATTCAACCAAGAGAAAAGCTTGAATAATCTACAACAACACACACCCTAATGTTTGTGGTCAGATAACTATAAGAATCCTAAACTAGAGTTCTTTGCCCTCAGTTAACACATTATCATGTAATGTTGTGTTGTGGGATTTCCTGTGCATTGTGATAAACAATACCCTGTCTTTACATTGTACCTTCCAGCTCATAACACCATCTCTAGGCATTGCCAAATATTCACTGGTGTTGAAAAATCATCCCTGCCTGAAAATCACTGCCACAAATGGAAAACATATATTTATTTACCATTGTGGTTTGAACATGGCTTAGACATCCCAAGGGTTCCTGTGCTGGGAACTTGGCCCTCAAGGTAATAACATTGAATGTTAGGTCTCAGAAGAGTCCTGGACTTATTACAAGGGAGTTATAACGAAGGCCTGGGTTTGGCTCTTGTCTCCACTTTTTGGTTAGATATGACTGTGTGCCCCAACAACATACTCTAGCCTTCGCCATCCACTACTTTGTATACACAAAGGTCCTATCAGAACTAACTTTGTGAAGACATCATGCTTGGTAATCTCCAGAACTATGAGTTAGTAACCCCCCTTGCTTCATAAGAGGAGTGTTATAGGCATTTTTACAATCTGAAAGGATAACTAATACATTTTGCAACAGTTAAAATGAATAAACTATGAGGAACACATTATTATATTACACAGCAATGAAACAAATCAGTGTTGCACTTAACAAGGAAAAAAGAAGCCAGACACAATTAGATACATACCATCACATCATCTGTACACATAACATTTACAAACAGATAAACAAGCTTGTGGTTCATCAGAAGTCAGAAACAAACTGCAAAGAGAGTAGAGCTGGAAGCAGATATATGCTGGGATGGTCTTACTTTTGGTGTTATATTCAAAATACCGATTTTGGAAGTTTTATAGTTGTATATTTATAATTTGAACTACTATTGAGATAGAGCATTTCATTAAAATGTTTCTCCTTTATATATTGATATTTGTTGTCTTC
Organism: Psammomys obesus; assembly: GCF_907164565.1. NCBI lineage: Eukaryota > Metazoa > Chordata > Mammalia > Rodentia > Muridae > Psammomys > Psammomys obesus. Next base: position 1,284,705 of record NW_026585587.1, read on the forward strand.
TATGAGTTTTTAAATTTTTTACTCTGCGAATACTAAGGATTAAACCCAAGGTCAGAATTTTTTAAAATATTTTTAGTCTGATACTTTGTCCCAAATGCAAACTTGTAGACATCCTTTAGCATCAAACTATAACCTCCATGCTCTGACGTGGAACCTTGCCTGCTGCCTTAATTTTCTGGAGGTTTTCTCACCTTAGGTCTCTGTGACTGATCACCAAGCATCTGAAAGCCCAGGACAGACAGTGGAGCATCGTCACTTTTGTCACTGAGTCCCACTCTATAGATTTCTGAAGTCCTCCCACACAGCACATTGTTTTCACCTTAAGATAGGTTTGGGGATGAGATGTCATGAGTTGATTGAAATGGTAACTTCTGAAGCTAGCAGTCACTCCACCAAAATAACTAATAAATTACTTCTCAGGTTTCTCAGTGGTTGGGTTGACCTTGATATTGCAAGACCTGAGTCTATAAGAGTGGATACCCTTAAGACATAGTCCTTATACTATAATCCATCTTATGCAACTAGACACAGAGGTTCTGTGATTTCAATGCCACTGACAATCTTGTCTTCTTAAAGTAATTGCTCTTCATAATTTATTGTTCTTAAAAAGTCAAGTCAACTCCAAGCTCTTCAAGTCTTCTACAAAATAAAAATATTTTGCTTTAGAGAAACAATGTGTTTATTTGTCATTGCTCACTGAGTTAGTTAACAAATAGTCATCAGTTAAGAAGATAATACAGTATAAATAACATATATTGCCCATGAAGGAGGATACATGTGAAAGCAGTAAAATTGAAGGACAAGGTCATGATAGAGTTTCAGGACTTGTCTTCACTACCGGGCATGATGATGGGTTCTTATTATCCCAGGATCTTAGGGGCCTGAGGCAGAAGGATGGTTTGTGCTTAGCTTAGTGTCAACCAGGTCAACATAGTCAGGACCTAACATGAAAACAAGGTGTTTGTGAAGAGCTGAGATCATTTTCTCCTCACCCTGAGGTGGGCTGATCTTAGTGACTGACCTGTGCCAATAAAAAACAAAAGTGGCTTCCGAGGTTTTCTAACCATGACAGAAACAAGAGAGCAGCTTTAACTTGTGCTTCTAAGATGCTTGCTGGGGAAAGCCAGCCAGGCTGATGAGAGTGGACTATCTTGTTGGAGAGCAGACAGTTCTGTTGAGATGAGAAACTATCTGCCCACAGCGAGCAGCATCCTTCAAACACATAAGCCATCTTGGATGATGGCCCATGCAAGCTCTCAAATGACTATTGCTGACATCTCACTGTTATATGAACTCCTAGCCATGGATCTGGATCCAAACTCCTCCATTAAGAGAAAACACCATAAAGGAGCTGGAGACACGGCTCAGCAGTTAAAGCATTAAGTTGCAATCAAGAAGGCTAGTGTTTAGATTCCCCTAATCTGAGCTAGAGAGGTGGCCAAGCAATTACAGCATTAACTTTCAGTAGAGAAGTCTGATGTTCAGATTCCCCAAATCCAGGTAAATGCCATGTGGGTATGATGACCTTCCCCTCCTTGGATGATAGAGAACACCCAAGCGAGCTGTCATGAGCCCCAAAGAGTAAGGTACGAGAATGATAAATTAAGAAGATTTTCCAAGTCAACTTCAGATCTCCATGTGTATATACATACTTTTGCACACACACATACATATCACACACCCATACTCATAAAAAAGAAGCTTTAAAAAGAGAGAAAAAGACATACCATATCCAAATTAAAAAAAATAAACATTTACATAAAACTGTCTCTGCCTCTATCGTAGCAGTGTTTTTTGTTGTTGTTGTTGTTGTTGTTTTGGTTTGGTTTTTTACAGATGAAAGAACACACATAAGGCAGCAAATACACTGATGTATATGTAACGTGCAACTCAGTGATGAGAACTGGGGAAAAGATTGCCTCAATCATCTGTCTAAAATCAAGTGTAGAACTGAAAGCCAAGCCTCCTGGCTCTAATACATTTGAGAGAGGCCACTTTTTACTACTAGCATGATATTTCCTGCAGGGATTACACAAACTTACTAAAATCGCACAAAGTATGCTAAACAAAAATAGTATCCTCTAACTCTTCCGGAATGGTGACTCCCCAAGTCATCAGGCTCCTACCTTGGGGGCTAACAATTGTTTCAGAATAGAAGTAATTATGAATTTCACCTACAGACAGCAGTTTGGTCCAGCAAGGTTCAACAAATAAATACTGAATTCTAGACTTGGGTCATGTAGAAACGATGTAGGGATTCTGAGGGGGGAAAAAAAACCTGTGGTCTGTTCCAGGTGGGAGAGTCACCCACGTTGTAAACTAGTACAGTAATCTATGTAGCTAGATGTAGCAAGAACATAGGAAAGTGAAACATGCAATAGGGGAGCTCAAAGACAGCTAGCAATGTCATAGGGGCATCCATGAGCAGTGAGTGGAGTTCTCCAGCTTAAGTTCAAATACTTATTAGTTAGAGCTTATGAACTATTATTGTCATATTCCTTTGCACCTGGCCTTTTGGAACCCGGATGTCCTTCAATGAATACCCTACCACTCACTGCTGCTCCATCTTACTTGTTGATTTGGTAGCATAAGTAGACATGTAGACCAACCCCTTCTTTCTTTTTGCTTTGGGTTCTGGCCACAGAAGGACCCAGGAATCTGTTCTGCTCCTTGGCGTGTGTGGGTAGAGGTCTGTCCTTTGCAGTTCAGATGTGAGTGCTGCAGAGACATCAGAGCCTGTAACAGGGCAAAGCTGTTCTAACTCATTATTGGAAATCCACATGCCCACAGGCATATGTCTGCTCTGAATAATAGCTTCATCAATGATAAAACTGGTGTGTATTTCCCATACGCCTGCATTGTTTCCTTTTCCTCGATTGATTTACTATTTAGACGAGGGGAAATGCTACTGTGTTCAACACAATGTGCTATTGAATCAGAAATCTGAGTAACAGAGTGCATCAGACAAGTCTCAAGGTCAGGCCAGGGCACAGAAATTTGGAGTTAAGCAAGCAGTCAACCATGGCCCTGATCCTGAAACCTAGAGGGTCTTCCTGACCTATGTGGCTCTTTTTCATACTTTTATCTGTCCTTCTATGGTCTGTGGCTTTGGGCCTCAGGCACAGCTCTGTAGGATTCTTCCCCTCAGTATCCCACATCAGCTGTTACAACACTATCTGCAATGAGCTGTGCTTTTATAAAGCTTTGATTGCTTAGAGTACTGTGCCAATGCCAGGCCGGCATATTGTGGTCCAGGGTACCAGAAACCGCAGCTTGACCTTCAACAAGGAGGCACGTGTTTTCTAGGCTGTGGTAGCTGGGATAGAATTTCTATTTTAGAATATCAAAATCTTTTCCATGCAGAAAAAAAAAATAATACTGCTTTCACATTTCAAGGTATCTGCATGATAGGTTAGCTGAATACAGTAGGGACACTCTCTCTTTAAATTATTAATGCCAAACCTAGGTGGAAAGTGCTAGACCCGCTGTCTGCATTCCGTTCTTTTCTCCTGGGTGAGCACACAGTAAATGGATATCCTTGACAAGGCAGCTTACCCAGTGACTGAAGGTTTCTGTGTTCAGAAGGCAGCTGGGAGATTTCAGGGAGATATGGTTGATCAAGACACTCAGATATCCCTGTGCAGAGAGCCGACAGATTAAAGACAGATAAGGTGGATGGCAGCAATGAACTTAAAGTCACAAAGACAGTGTACTAGGTCTAGAAGGAAACAGCAGGCTGTGACTATGCCTGCAGGAAAGGGCAGAGCAGAAGATGCTCTGTAGACCTTCTATTATTGAAGCAAGACAGCTGAAAGTATTTTCTCCAGGTTCCATTGTTTCACAATCATCCACAACAGCTCCTGAGGGAGTCTGCAGTGCAAAACTAATGGGGAGAATGAGAAAAAAAAATATATTCTCCAGGCAGTGAGCTTCGTAGGTTTAAGCATTGTTCCACAGCACAGATAATGGCATAGTGAAGGCAGAGCACACTCGGGCCAGCATGATATCCAGAAATGAGCTTTGGAGCTTGAGAGATGGCTCACAGTTACAAGTAAGCAAACACTACTCTTGCAAAGGGCCCAAGTCCAGTTGCCAGCACCCACATCTGGTGGCTCACTACTACCTAGTCAACACCTCTCCACGTAGAAAACATACACACATACATACACATACACACACACACACACACACACACACATTAAAATAAATCTTAAAAAAAAAAAAGAACATAACTTCCAAATGGAAATTGAAATGAAGGCATATGGAGAGTACTGAGGAGTAGCAGAAATATCCCACATTGCACACTTTGGACCTAGTGACTTAGTGACCACTGTGGAGAATTTTTACACCCCCTATGTTGTTTTTTTCGGGGATATTAAAGTGCTATGGCAGGGGAAAAGCTACTTGCCTAACCTCCAAAATTAACCACTTGATGGTTACTTTCTCTCACCTGAGAGTGAGGTGACACATTTGAATTCTAAGCAACTTTTAGCTGGGAATGGTAACTCATGCCTACAGTCAAAGTATGGATGAGCCAGGACATACCAAGACCAAGTTCCAGCACAAAGGAAATTTATTTGCCCCGGAGAAACAAAGCCAAGAGATAAAGGATGAGGGAGAAGGGGAAAGGAACTAGAGAGAGGGGGAAAGGATGTTTGCCTCAGAGGAACAAAGGACTGCCTCTGGATAAAGAGACAGATGTGGCCCACTGGCAGATGGCAGTTTATAAAAGAAAAAGGGGAACACCCCCCCCCCGTGTCAAGACAAGTTGCTTTATTTTGATTGGGCCTATTAATTAGCTGATCTAAAGGTGGGGGGTTGATTGCTGAGCTAAAATGCTTTGATAACTGGACCCTGATGGTCCAGGAGGGGGAAGTGGTCAAATAAGGGAATAGATCTTGGTGGCTAGCTTTAGGAATGTAATCTAACGTTTTTGTTTTTGTTTTTGTTTTGTTTTTGTTTTTGTTTTTAGCAAGGCAGAGGGAATGGGAGAAGAGCAAGACCTGCCAGAGCATGCTTGCCTTGCTAGGACCTGATAGAGCCCTTCATAAAGTCCTGAAGCTTAGGGGTTGCTGGACTTTAGACTAAGACTATATTTTTAAATAATATCTTCCAGCTTTTATTTTCTTGATTTTTGTTTCCTTATATAGGCAAAAGAAATGTGTATATCTGCCTTGAACATGCCCTGTGAATGTGATGTTGAGAAGGGAGCTAGATTCAGGTATACAGTTTGGTTTCATGGACAGTTTATTATTAAAGCCTCGTAGTATTATTAAAGCCTCGTAGTATCATCACCCAGTCTCACTAAAGAACTTCAGAAAGCTTCTTTAGCGACATAGCTGAGCCCGGGTTGAGATAATGACTACAAGGAATAACATACAGTCCCAGTTGGTACACTGGTCTTGGAAGTTCCCTCCACATCCCAAAGTCTCCAGCCGCCCAAGACTTCACTTAATAGTAAGTCATACTGTTTTTATGAAATCTGCCTGTGTCCCCATATGATTGAAATCATCGGTAGATCACCTAGAGCACCTATGTCTCAGATGTTACGTAAATAGCTGTTCCGGTGTATTGTTCAGAGAACCCGGACATGGTCAACAGTCTGCATGTCTTCAGCACAGATGCCACCATCGTTGGCCGCCACACAACGTGTGATCAGTGGACAGTTTAATAAGCCAATGACTTGAGCTGATACAAAGTGAGACAGATTTATATGGATTTGTGCTTGTACATAGCAGGGAATGAATGACCATTCTTGGAGTGTGGTCTCAGAGTTAGTTTAATTAATGGTTTGCTCTTCTAAACTCCTTCGAAAATAAAATATAAACTACCCTCATGAGGTCCCAGGAAGGCATACAAGAGATAGTGCTGAGAGCAAAATCATCCTGGAATACCATTGATTTCCTTCATGGGGGTGACTACGGCCCATGAGTTTTAAAAATGTAAAGTTGAAGGTAGATGTGGCAGCTGTAATCTCAGCATTTGGGTGGCAGGAACAGGAGGTTTATGAGTTTGAGACCATCCTATATAGCAAGATTGTGTCAAAGAATAAAGAAACAAATGAAAAAGACTAGGATAGAGACGAGGAAGAAGAGGAGAGTAAAGAGGTTTTTCCCCCTCCCCCTCCCCCCAGAACCTGACCATTCCTCAATGATTATAATTGTCACTCCAGCTTTCCTTTTGGCAAAATCAGCCTGCTTTTTGAAGAACAGGCCTTGAAAGACTCCCATTTCAACCCTTTGACCATCAGTGCGCAGCTGCTGTGGATGTCTTTCAGAGCCTTTGTATTTCACATCTGTAACACATCAGGTATAAAAGGAAAATACGGCAATAAAGGTGCACCCATGGCCCCAGGCTCAGGACAATCATTCCAGGCTCATTCCATGATGTTCTAGTCTGGGCAGTACCCCTCATTTATTAACATTCTGGCAAGCCTGTGTGGGTACCATTGGTTTTAGGGGGTTCTGACCCTCGTGGAGTGAATCTGATAAAATTTTTTAAATGTGTTGATGTCCACGTTCCACTCACAAATACTCTGATGCCCATGGTCTAGGAAAGCCGCACGTTGGTGTCTTGTTTTGTATCTCTAAATGTGTCTCATGTGTGCTTCTGTTCCAGGACTAGTGAGCTATTCACCCTTGTTAGTCTTTCAGTTTCATCAGTCTCTGTCTGTGCTGTTTTAGCTCCATGAATCTTCCTACAACCTCATACCAGCATGCTCTCTGTGGTGTCCTCCTGTCTTCATATAACTGCACTCAGTTCTCCCATGTATGAAATGAAACAGTAACAAAGCAAACAAGGAAACAGAAGTCAGCCTCCTGTACCAGGAACTCCTGCGGCTACCCTGTCTTTCCTCAGATGCTGCCGCAGATGGCGTCTCCTATAAAGAATCAGCAGCATGGAATCACTCCCTTGGAAGCGCAGCTGTGGGGTCACAGTATTAAGAGATGAATCTTTTGAGAGTAGACAAGGCTGTGTGGGCCCCATCCTCAAAGACTGCTTCTCTTCTGTTTCAAAAGAATAGATGTCTTAGTTCCTTCCCCTGTTGCTATGATATATTATCTAGAAAATGCAACTAAAAGGGGAGAGGGCTTGCTTTAGCTCACAGTTCAAGGAAATACATACAGAGCATCACCACCTGGTTTCTTCCTGTCAGTTCACTTTCCCTTTCTACCTCTCGTCACGTCACACCATATTGAAATCACATTTTCCAAACACTCACCGCACTCCAGTGTACGTATATTAGTTTTAGGCTGGCTTTGAACTCATTAGCTTCCAGCTTCAGTCTTCTGTGTGCTGAGAACTGTGTATCACAATGCTGGCTCTAGTAATTCTAGTTTACATGGATATGGCCAGCAATCATCGAATTAGGCTTTAATTATCTGTTTATTTGCCTGGATCCCCTCTGAACTCCGAGCTCTTGACGGGAGATGGTGGACCACATTTGCTTCTGTATTCCTGTCACATAATAATGTCTGATACATAGCATACTGCTAATTGTTTAGAGGTTCATTAATTCATTCATGGAAGTGGTGAGATGAATAAATTGAATTGAGAAATTACGAAGAATATTCATGTTTCAAATAGAGCGGAGGCATCTAAATATTATACTCTATTTGTAATGTATGGCATAAGCTTGAGAGATACATAGTAGAGAGATGTACAATTTTAATGGAAATTTATAAGAGAAAGCTTTATTTCTGAGGGTTTGGATGCAAGATTTCTGGTAAGGGCTCCATACTTAAGAACATTAGCTGCTCTTTCTGAGGACCCCAGTTCTATCAGTTCACCCATCACCTGTGCCAGATGACACACAGCTACTTGTAAGCTTGCTTCAAGAGATCAACAGCCTCCTCTGACCCTTGCAGACACCCACACACACGGAATTCATATGCATGGCACACACACGCACACACACACACACAATCTTTATTTTAAGAAAGAGTTCTGATAATCACATACCACACAGAATAAATCCATTTTACTTTTTGCTTAGAAACAGAAATTGAATCATGTCCCATTTTGGCATACCTATATAGAATGACATTAGAAAAACATTTCTTCTGGAATCATAATTATAGGCTTTGAATCCCAACCATGTAAAAACCTATAAGATATTGGGACAGTGGGAAACACTGCATATGTCCGGACTTCAGTTTTCTTCCCTTTTGTGCAAAGCTAGGGTGTTATCCCACACATGTAAAGGACTAGCCATGCTGCAGGGCTTCCTCCAGTGTCAACTGAGGCTCATTTTCACTGTTTCCTTACACATAAGCATTTTTTTTGTCTCCCACTCCTACTTTCTTCACTCCTCTACAAAAGTTCTGAAAGGACTCTTTCTTTAACATCTTGCATATGAATCTCCACATCTGGGTCTTGGAAGCTTGGGTCAGTGGAAGCCGGTTTCTACTAGGCTTACCTGGATTTAGAACCTGTAGTCCGTTCTCTGCTGCAGACATTTCTCTGAACCTGCCAAGGTAAGAATCAGACTCTAGGCAAGCAAGTGGGTGTGTCAAAGAGCAGGGCATATGCATGGAATGAGCTCCCCAAATACCCCTCATCTGAAGCTGCCCTCAACTGTTAGAAACTGAGGCTCATTGATAATACATTTTCAAATGAGAAATCGATAGTACACTACTTACCTCTTTCCCCCCTTCTGTCAATAGCTTGCCAGTGTTTGCCTTGAGTGTTCCACATGAATGGATAGGACTGACCACATCAGGAGAAACTTCAGCCATTTTAAATTTCTGGTAGGCCAGCTGTCTATACAATGGACTGGAAATGAACATGTCTGACATGTCTAGCTGGGTGTGGTGGCACACACCTGTAGAGGGAGAATGTGACATTGAGGTATAAGCTGGGCTAACGTAATAAACTCCAAGAAGCTTGTGACACAGGAGGAAACCCTGTAAAATGGAAGAGAAGAGAAGAGAAGAGAAGAGAAGAGAAGAGAAGAGAAGGGAAGGGAAGGGAAGGGAAGGGAAGGGAAGGGAAGGGAAGGGAAGGGAAGGGAAGGGAAG
>NW_026585587.1:1293734-1298282 GCF_907164565.1 Psammomys obesus
AGAGAAGAGAAGAGAAGAGAAGAGAAGAGAAGAGAAGAGAAGAGAAGGGAAGAGAAGGGAAGGGGGCAAGAAGATAAAATAGAAGAGTAGAATGTAATAAATTAATAAGCAGGTGGGGACTGTGGGAAAGTGGATATGAGATAGCCAACCAGCATTGTCCATTGTCCACAAAGAACAGCCCAACTTTGCCCAAGCTTCCAAATATTTTCAAAAAAAAAAAAAAAAAGGTCAGCGTTTTGGAGGTGAGAAAATAAGTACTAGCCATAGCAACCAGACCACCTGTGCCCAAATAGTGGTTGAAGAAAAGAGTAATAGGTAAAGTTGACTATTTCATCACAACTCACACACAAGAAATACCCCAACCTTGCTTCCCACCCCATCTGACTGGCATGGCTTGTATCCGGGTGGGTAAAGTGTCTATAGTCACTACGTCTGAGCTGACTCAGCATCCTGAGGGTCTGACATCCAAACCTGGGTTCTACTCTTCAGTCGATCCTCAGTGTCATCCAACCAGCCCTGGCCCTAGCAGATTCTGCAACTCCTGCGTGAACTATGCTGGGTTTCTCCAGAGCAAAACCACCCCTGCTAGCGGAATATGGAGAAACACACTTTCACTACAAATATGCTCCCAGTTGTCTGATCCACTAACTCAATAAGCACTTAGAAGTACAAAAGGGTTGTGAGAAAGGGGGAAAGAGATCTATACCAGAGAAGTGGGGAAAAGGGAATGTACATGACGTAAACCAAGGAGTGACTACTTTCCGGGAACGAGGGGACCAGCAAGGATGGGTATATGTAGAGCAATGAGGGGGGGAAAAGGAGCAAAGGAATTAAATATGTGAAAATGCCATAAAGAAAACACTTATTTTCTATACTAACTTAAAAAGTTTTTTAATTAAAAATAAGAGTTGGAGATACTTACAAAAAAGAAATGTAAAGGCTATGGCCTCTGAGCCAGACATAGGCTGTAAATATATTTTTTGCAATTTCTGTTAAGCTGTGGCTAATTTTGCATATCAGCTTGACTAGGCCATGCAGTGCCCCGATATCTGACCAAACTCTGGTTTGGTATCAGTGAGGGTGTTTTAGGTGAGAATTGCCATCTAACTCAGGAGCCTCACTAAAACAGGCTTTTTATCCATGATAGGGGCAGCCCAACACGCTTAGCTGAAGATCTGAAGACGATACACAAGCAGAGTGGGGCAAGCACCTTCTGTGTACAAGGTGTTCTCTCTCTCGTTTTGTATTTCTGTATTTTTATATGTTGTTTCTTCCTCTGGTGAACCTGACTAACGCAGAAGCGAAGGATGGGAACAGGGATGGGATGATTTACCTATTTTCCTGTACCCTTTCTTAGTGGACACACTCATGGAAGTGGGCACAGAGGATTACAAAATTCAGCACATGCTGCTTAAACCAGAGGTTGCATTCATTTTTGTTCTTTACAGCAAGGAGGGATTAATTCTGCTTGATTTGAGCAAATCCATTGTCGGTGCTTTTGATTTCAGGCATTCCAAATTTAGGTCCACTTGGAGCCTGGGAAGATTGCTGTGTCTGAGGGTGTAATGTCATTAAAATTCAGGACTGGGAAGCAGGGGAGATGAGAGAGAGCAGTGAGTCAATTTCAATTTTTATTTAAGTGAGCAGTGTATTGCTGCTTTCTCACTTGAAGACTTAGTCATGCCTGTGTAGATAACAAGATCCATTCCTAATACGACATCTCATTGCCAAAACACAGTTACCTAACTTTTTTAAAGGAAAGTAAGTAAATAAACACCTCCCCAGGCTGTCAAGAGCCCAACAGGTGTAGCCTTATGCAGTTCCCAAAGCTTGAATGGTTTTTCTGGAAGCCTAGTTTCCCTCCAGTTTACCAGAAGAAAGAAACTGGCATGTCTAAACTCTGAATAGTTGAAGCTTCACTTCAATTCTACATATCCCCCTGAGGAACTGTTCTTTTGTGGGTCCTATGAGGAGACAGAAGACACAAGATATAGCCAGGTGCATGCCAACTCTCTCTCTCTCTCTCTCTCTCTCTCTCTCTCTCTCTCTCTCTCACACACACACACACACACACACACACACACACACACACACACCACATAGAAAGTTAAGATGGGGAATAGTTTAGCTATGAGCTCTAGCCTGAACGATGTGAGCCTTTCATAAACTTACCTGAGAGTATGCCTTGATGGACATCCTGTAGAATGCACGTAAAAGATTCTCAGTTGATTTAAAATGTAAGTCAGAGGTAAAGGACACACCTTCCATTTCTGCTTGCAGACCATCTAACCTTCATCTGAGTTTGGATCTGTCCTGCACGAAAAACAAAATCCGGAAGCCTTATGGGAAGAGCCTGGATTTTTCCTACTACTCATCTCAGTAGCGTAGCTGCACGGCAGGTAGTCTCCATGCCAGAAACAGCGGGTGATGAAACGACCGAAACAGTGGCCACCACAGATTTGCAGCCTGAAAGACCTAAGAACTCGCAGTCCAAAGCCCCACATCCTTTAGCCATCCAGCTCTGTGTTTTCCCATCTTATTTGGGGCTTCCTGTGACAAAGAGAGCATTCTGTGTGCAGTGTCCTCTACACGCACACATCCTGTTGTGTGCCCATACCTGGACATGGCCACACACACACACACAAAGGAAATAACAAGTCAGGCTCTCTGAAGCCATATGCTGTCTCCCTCAGCCAAGAAAATCCGTGCCAAGCACCTCTTCTAGCTACTGAATCTTTATAGCAACATCACGGCTTCCAGGTTTTAAATGGGCCAGGAAAGTAGAAGAACATGCCTGGCTGAGGTAGCTAGCAGGACTCCTAACAGGAGGCGCCATGAGAGTTCCCACTTGTATCCCCACTATGTCGATCTGAGAGAAGAGGTGCTCTAGTGTGGGGTTCTTTCATATTGTTGCACTCATAACCCCTTTCACCCAAGAAACTTTCATGACACCTTGGATATATGGGTAGGTGTATAAACCAAACATTTATTCACAATCACTCATTAAAGAAATGTTCTTTAAATCAATCCTTGGGCATATATATAACTACCATTTATTAAAGGTGAAATAAAATTCACATACCACTGAGATAGATGAGTTTTTAGTTTTTATATTAGGAATTAGGTCCTGGCTGAATATCTGAAGCCTACAGGGAATACATCTCAGTTGGGTTTTTGTTTTTGTTTCAGAAATGATCAATGTTTTTATTTTATGATCACTAAGCTGATAAGAATTATTTACATAAATGCATAGTAATAAATGGAAGAAGGCTATTTTGAGACATGCATTTATTTATTTATTTATTTATTTATTTATTTATTTATTTATTTATTCTTTTTTTTTTTCAAGATAGGGTTTTCCTGTGTAGCCTTGGCCATTCAATGATTTTTTTTTAAATTAAGCATTTAACATAATATAGTCCAAAGATAAATATATATTTATACATCAATTCTGAGAAATAATGGTAGAAAATATTGTTTGTTTTTCATTCTGTTGCCATAAGAGCAGAAAACTTTATACGCACAGTACAGGCACTGCAATTTGTAAGGGGAACCTGTGCTTGAGTGTTCCAGCCACTGTCCCCTGGTGGTAAGAATGTTCTGCACAGGGTTCATGGTTGAGCGCTCAGGACCACAGCTGCACCATAGACCATAGACCAGTGCTGCCAAAAACACCTCAGACTCATAACACACATCTGATTTTGTATTGGCTTTGGGCCATGGTGCCCTCGGAAACCTTTTGCTGTTGCCAAATTTTTCATGACCCCATATTCAGCTGAGCAGCCACACATGGGGTCAAGGCTCAGTTTAAGAAGCCCTGCTTCTAAGCTGTGACCCTTGCTGTCTTTGGAAATGAGACAATCTCTTCCCCTTGGTCTGGGTGGTTGGACTGAGGCAGCATCTCTATGTAGCCCCAGCTGGAACACATGTTTCTCCTGCCTTCCCCTTTGAGCTGCTGGGAGCACAGGAATGCCATCTCGGCTTTCCAGACACATGCCTCTGAAGTTTTGTCATCTCCTTGGATCAAAAGTTCATAGGGTTGGTATAAAACAAACCAGACCAAAGCCCAGCTTGGAGAGAAGAGTTAGATGCCATGTGCCCCGCCTCCTGCCACCCACTTGCTGATAAGCTATTGACAGTTCTCAGCTCCTGGGAGAGAAAGGGTCTGTTTTCTCAAAGAGTGTAGCCCCCTGATAAATCAACCATGCCCTAGTGGAAAGCCACATATGTAAGAATGTTAGGTAGCACAGATTGGCCTTGAAGGAAGAAAAGAAAAAACGAATACAAAAAGAAAAAGGGGAGGTGGATCTGGGAAGAGCTGGGGATGAAGAGTGACTATGATCAAAACATGTAAAAAATTCTCAACAAACTAATAAAATATTTTTTATGTGAAACTTGAAAATAAATAAGCAGTTTTAAAATCTATTATAACACTACATTCCACATAGGACTAGAAGCAGATATATTCTATAAAATTATTATCTTGACCAGAGTTATTATAATATATATATATATATATATATATATATATATATATATATATATATA
>NW_026585587.1:1298292-1323623 GCF_907164565.1 Psammomys obesus
ATATATATATATATATATATATATATATATATATATATATATATATACAGAGATAAATAGATAATAGAAAATTATATATAAGATAGTGTGTTATAATTAGAATTGTAATGTGTCTCTGAAAGCCCATGTATTGAAGCCTTGCTTTTTGGATGTATGTTGAAGTTTAGCATTTTATATATAATGACAAAAATAGAATCATTAATTTCATTTCTGAAACAAATCCTTCTTTGAGTTGGAGAAAAAAAAAAAAAGAGATGTGTGTTTAAGAAAACCAACTTCAGAGTAAGACTGCAATTGTAGACTGAGCTTTCCCGATCCAAAGCCACACTTCCTGTTCTAAGTGCCCTCCCTGCCCTTGGGTCTTCAGCCCCTCCTTTGATTAACGACAGGTCAGAGTCAACTACAACCTTGTCAAATTCAATCTGGCTTCACCCTCATGAGTTGTGGGGAGCACATAGCCACAAACTGGTTCTGATCCTGCCTCCGTCTATTATCAGCACGGTGACCTTTTCAACTTAAGTCAATCACTATTTGGCTCAAGTACCTCCATGGCTCCCTATTTCAGTAAATTAAAATGAAAAGCTCATCCAATGTCAATCAGGCATTCATCCCCCACATTACAGCCTCTCTCAATAATCCAGGCCTTTCCCCACCAAAGGCCTCTACTCTCTAGTCATACCAGGGCCCATGGAAAGTCTGCCAGGCTGCTACCCTTGAGTCTTCCTCTAGTCTTTGTTCTGTCATCTTCTCAATTACTGTTCATCTGTCTGCCCCACACTGTGCTGCAAGGATTTCTTTCTTTTTTAAATTTAAGTATTCTCAATACTTCCCCCAACATTGTTAGCAATTAATATATATTTGTTAAATGAACACATGAAGAAAGGAAAAATATGTTCAATATTTATTATAATGTATTAAATGGAATCAGAAAAGTAATGTGAGATATACCCTTAATTATTTCTAATTCTGCAGACTTTAGGTCAAATGTCTGTACATTGGAGTTAACTATTGTCATTGCTGTAACCAAATAGCAGCTCAGAGGAGGAAGGGTTTGCCTTGGCTCATGGTTTGAGGGCATTGTCCCTTGGCTGGGAAGTCAGAGCAGTGGAGCTGTAAGGGACAGATCTCATCGAATCTGAGAGGGTAGGATGCTTGTGCTCTGTTCACCATCCCTCCTCTCCTCCCCACAGCTCCCCTATTCCCAGCCAGTGGACGGAGCCACCAAGGGAAGGAGTCAATCTGGGCCTGGAGGCAGAAGCCAGACAAATGAACATGGTCAAGGAATAAGGCTTGAGGAGGCTGACTGTAGCCCTGGGAAGATGGAAGGTCATGGCAAATGCAGAGTTGCCACACCCTGCAGCTGGACTCCGGGCAGGATGGATACACTGGAGTCCCCTGGAAAGCCCCACCAGAAGGACAGGAGCCCCTCTGGTCTCACCAGACTCTCCTCTGGCAGCCTGGGAACTATTGTCCTTACTGACAGGCTTCTTAAACTCTAAAGGTTTTTGGCTGGGAAACTGGACAGTGAGGCTGGACTGAGGCGCATTACTTCTCTCCCTGTTCATACTGGAAGAGCGATTACTTCATACTCTGAAGCCAGCGGAAAAATTAAAGTGAAAATATAGTATTTTTTAAAAATAGAGTCTGTTGGAAGCAATGTTCCACCGTTTCCATGGATACAATGAGCAATCAACTGCCAGTCTTGTAAGGGAGTGTTTATTGAGTGAATCCCTCAAGATGAGCAGCTCCACCCTCTCCACAAAGGTCTAGTTATACTGTGGCCCAGGTTAGCCTGGAATTCACTATGTAGCCAAGACCGGCCTAAACCTCCCAGCAGTTGCCCTGCCTCAGCTTCTCAAGTGCTAGGATTACAGACACAAGCCGGCATGCCCTTACCTTCTTCCCTTCTCTTCAACAGCCTGTTCTCTCAGGCTGGCTGCAAATTCCTGCTCCCTCTCCCTTAGCCTCTCAAGTGTGGGCACTGCAGACCTGTGCTGCCACTCCTAGCTGGAGTCTCAGCTTTCTACAGCTCAGTACGACAGCAGGTGTGTGATGATGAACCGTTACTATTTTCACTTGCATGCTTCCAGTAAAACACAATCTTTTCATAACTATTTGCTGTCTATTTCAGTGCTCTATTCTTTTCATCTTTTGTCCATTTTGAAAGCGGTTTTTACTTGTTTTGTTCTTGTTGAGTTTTGAGAGCTCTTTTCGTATTTTAGATACAGTCCTTTATCAGTTACATGTTTAGCAAATATTTTCAAGAAGTTGCTTGTTCCGGTTTCTGAGTAGTCTCTTACAGGGGGGCAGGGGGAGGTTATCTCTAATAACCTCTAGCACTGTCATTTTTATTGGATGGATCTCACTTTTGATGTTTGAACTAAAATGTCTTTGCCAAGCACCAGATAATCTAGATTTCCTTTAAACGTAGTTTCCATGCTTGTTATCATTTTATGCTTCATATATAGGACTGAAGGCAGAGGTTCTCAACATTCCTAACACTATGACCCTTTGATATAGTTCCTTATGTGCTGGTGATACACAACCATAAAGTTATTTCATTTGCTGTTTCATAACTCTTCACTTTGCTGCTGTCATGAATCATAATGTAATGTAAATATGCAGAATATCTGCTGTCATGGTCTAAGGCTTGCAGGTGTCCAGAGCCCTTTGCTAAAGCCTTCACTCCAAGGCAGTTGGGAAGATGATGACCTAATTTCATGTTTTTCTTCATAGAAACTGATACTCTCAAGGCCACCTGGTTTAACATTAGGTAAATTGAGACTGAACACTCATCTACAAAATGGAATTTCAAGCTTGGTTTCCAGTAAAAGCTGCTTTTCCAATGACCAATGGATTGAGATCTATAGGAAGGTTGTTGTTTTGTTTTGTTTTGTTTTGTTTTGTTTTGTTTTGTGTTTTCCCCTTACAGATTAAATCAACAGATGGTTGTGAAACAGAGCCAAGAATTGAAGTAGGTCTCCTTTCATCTGGGTCATGTGGTAACCTGATGCCTCCCCACCCTTATTCTGTAGTCTACTTTCTAGTCATACACATACTCAAATCCTTCGTTGGGATGCCTTTTCCCCCTTAACCTTCACGTACTTTCATACTCTGATTCTAGGAGTTTGTACTTACTAGCTGTGACATGGAAGTCTCTGGGGTCTACCTAGAGGAAGAAAGTATCTGGTTTTTGTTGTTGTTTGTTTGTTTGTTTTTGTTTTTTGTTTTTGTCTCTACATGCACATGAACATCCTAAGAAGATGAGCATACCATCACTCTAATGTCTTATCCTGGGTGATGCATTTCCACCAGAAGCAAGGTATGCAAAATGCTGTAAAACAGCTCCACATTGTCTTCCCCTTAGCGGTTTTCCAATAACAGAAGCTAGAAAGACCATCTCCTGCAAACATTGCCCCTAACGAGTGCAATGTAATGGGTCATCTCTAGAGCAAATCACCTTCATGACTCTGAGACCTTATTGCCACTCAGAGCATAGCACTGAATTACTGCCTCTGCTGGACATCGCTGGAGGGGGCTAATTGTTTTCCAAAACTCAATTACCTTACTACATTACAAAGTATTTTGCGCTAGCAATTAGATGTTTTGGATTGTGGGAGTTAAAATTCCAGTAGTTATAAAGAAACTTTTCTTATACCCAGGCTCTTACATAGGTAAGTCCTGGAGTTTAATGTAGGACAAAATGTTCCTACATTTTTATTACTGGCATTAATATCAATTTAAAAACAGAGAAATTGCCTTATGCAATGAGAGAGTTGATTGATACCATGTTTCTTAAGTAGAGAGGGTTTTATTTGAGACACCAGAAGTCTGTAAAGCCAACTTATGGTTTATTAATTTATATTGATATTGATTTCTGATGACATTTTTTGCTTGGAAATATACTTCAACATACATGGAAGCAGAAGCAACCAGCTTCAATAATTGCAAATCCATCATGAGTCTGGTATTATTTTGTTCACAATTACCTACCCATTTGCCTCTTAGTAGCTCTCATTTCTGGGTACATTTATTGAGAAATAAATTTTACAATAAAATTTGCCTGTCATATTGCACAATTCAGTCATTTTTAGGTTTATACTGTTGTGCAATAGCCACACAAACCTAATGTTTAGATATTTCTGTCACCCAACCAAAAAAGTTGCCTTGCGTTCGTTTGACATCTGCCTTTCCTCCGCATGTCTATGCAGCTGCAATATGCTCTGTCTGTAGATATTTTATATGATGTATTCATACAATACGTAGTGTTTTGCTTCCAGCTTCTTTTGCTTATCAGGCTGCTTTTGAGGTCCATCCACCTTAGACCATGCTTCACTAGTTTGCTGTTTTCATGCTAAAAAGCAGTCTTCTGTTATAGGGCTCCCCCACAGTTGCGATTGTTCTTTCACCCATCAATTTACAATTGTTTCTAATTGTGACTGGTATAAAATAATACTTCTATAAAGTTTCACATGTGAGTCTTATGTGGGCATAGGTCTTCACTTTTCTTCCAGAATCCTAAAAGTGGAATTATTTGATCATGTAATAAGACTACATTTACCTGTTTAAGAAGCACTCAAGTTACCTCCCAATACACTGCTTACACTTTATGGCCAGTCACAAATTTAATATGCAGTGTTCTGTTTTTATTCTATATATTTTCCAATACTCGTCATGAGATATTCTTTGTAGAATGGGTAAGTCTAAAGGATGTTTTTAAATTTTCTAAATATCCAGGGAGCAGTCAACAGTTCTTGATTCTCAGCATTTTCATCAAGGAGTCTCCATTTTGGCCCCTATCCACTGCCAAATGGGCTTCTCTGACCAAGGCTGAGAAGTGCAGGAATACGGATCTAGCCCTAAGCATCTAGAAAGTAGTTTAACTACATATTCATTTAGGAAAACAACAGTGTAAAATTCTGCCGCAGGGCCTGTAACGTCCATAGTCATAGGTAATTGACCCAGTCTGCAGCTGCAGGCATGGATTCCCTCTCATGCAGCAAGCAGGGCTCAGATTCAATCAGGAAGAGATAGGCCACCCTCAGAACATTCAAACCAGTATGGCACCACTGTCCATATCTTCCCAATTAGTTCAGAACTGTAGTTGGCAGAGCCCACAGCGGGGCAAGGTCATCACTGATCTTCTCCCCCAACAATTGTACAGCACCTCCCAGCACTATGAATGCCATCCATTAGGCAGGAGGCTTTCACCTCGGTCAGGGAGATCTCTCTTAGATCTCTCAACTAAGGTGTTTAATGTCCTCAGGAATAGCTTTTTGCCATGTAGCTCTACGGACATCCAAGAACAGTGACAATGGTCCATATGTTTTTTGGTTATATGTCTTTGGTGAATCCCTGGTCAAGAGATCACAAGGAAGTAATTCTTGGCATTAGGATTTTGGCTTTAAAATATAGGAAATCTTAGAACTGCATCGTTCATTCATGCAGAATACTCCCAGTGAGGCGCACTTTTTAAAACTGCATTTTTTTTAGTTAGCTTATAATGTAGTAGATTTTTATATGGTCTTTTAATGAATTCTTAGTTTGAATTAACCTTTCCAATTACTCCCACCTCTCTCTTATTTCCCTCACCCCAGTCCTCATTTAAACTGTACCTCCCTTATAGGCCATCAATCCCATTGTCATAATACATGGGGTTTTTTTCTACCACCTCTCCATCTAGGCCTCTTCCATTGCTCCACCCCAGGCTTCTTTCTGCTTCTTGTCTCTTACAGACACCTACTCCAACTTCAACACAGAAATCTAAAGTTCTAGTCTAAGATCCATATATGAGAGATCACATGCAACCTTTGCCGCTTGTCTGGGTTGCCTTTTTTTAAATATGTATTTTCTAGGCCCTTCCATTTCCCTTCATGTTTCACTTTTCTTTAGCATTGAGTAGAATTCCATTATGCACATGTGCCTGTCCACTCATCAACTGAAGGGCATCGAGGCGGTTTTCCCTTCTCTATCCTGAATAGAGCAGCAGGAAGCGTGGGTATGCAGTCATCTCTTTCATGGTGTATACAGTCCTTTGGTTTATGCCCAAGAGTGGTAGAGTCAGGTAATATGGAAGCTCCATGTTTAGCTTTCTGAGAACTCTCCATACATGTTGCCACTGTGATAGCACCAGTTTTCATTCTTACCAGCAGTATGCAAGGATTTCCCTCCTTTCCACCCTCTCTAGCATTTGTTGTTCTTTGTTTTCTTGATGATGACCATTATCACTGGGGTGAGACAGATCCCAAAACAGTTTTGATTCACATTTCCCTGATATCTAAAAATGACAAACACTTTTCAGAACATTTGTTCTTCATATATTTCTTCTTTTGAGAATTCTGTCCAATTCCATACACCAATACCATTGGGGCATTTTGTTTACTAGATGTTTAGATTTTTTTAATGTCATTTCTATATATTTTAGTGTTAACTCTCTAGCAGATGTACAACCAGCAAAGATTCTCTCCCATTCTATGGGCTGATTCACTCTATTGACCACTTTCTTAAAGTTCCATTTGTTAGTATCTGATCTTGTTTCCTGGGCAGTTACTCACCTATAACTACATCCTGTACTTTACTCCCAATTTTTTTCCACTAAATATTTTACAGTTTCAGATCTTACACTGGGAGTCTGTATTGAACTATGTCCCATTCATCCCTATTCTCTCCTGGGATTTTCATGACGGGATGTTAGGTTTGTCAACAGTATTTTCCGAAACTATTGAGAGCATCATGCAATTTCTGTCTGACTCCACTGATTTGAATTTATTTATTTCTGTCTTTCTTTCTTTTCACTTTCATTCATTCATTCATTCATTCATTCATTCATTCTTTTTGAGATATGATCTCGCCATGTATCCCTGGGTAGCCTAGAATTCACCACGTAGTCCATGTCAGCTTCACATACATTACTCCTTACCCCTTCTCCCCAAGGGCTAGGATCATAGGTACCTGCTACAGTATCCACTTATGGGCAATTCCTATGGCTTTGGCAAAACAGGTTCATAGAAGGAAGGACAGTTTTATTTTCATTTACAAAATTTAAATTTTATTGTCATTACTGTTATAAGGGAGAGAAAGAAAGAGGGGGAGAAAGAGAGGAAGGGAGGGAGAGGGAGGAAGGGAAGGAGAGAAGAAGAAGAGAGAGAGCTAGGGTGTACACATGCTGTGGAGATATAAAGGTCAGAGAGGAACTTTCAGGAGTTTATTCTTTCCTTCCACCTCTGCTCCAGAAATAAGTTATGTCTTTAGGCTTGCTCTGCAAACATTTTTATGCACTAAGGCATCTCACCAGAGAGCATTCTTGGCAAAGTGATTAGTTGCATCATTGACTCAAGACTAAGATTATTAAGCAATAGCTTACAGGCGATTAAATATTTCTTTTTACCTAACGTGCTGTTCTTCTTCCCTAAATCCTTAAGGAAAGAAAATTCTATTTAAATAATTTTTCACATTGACACCAATAATTTAGTTCATGCATTTAAGAGTCAAGAAAAATCATGAAAATGGAGTTCACACACTTAATCTGCAAGGCTAGAGAGTAACTGGAGATGATGAGGGCGCCAGACAGAAATGAAATATCCTTAGAGATGCTTGCAAGTGTTATGTTTGCTGATACATCAAAAGAGAAGATAGCTTGTATTCCTCCCAACTTTCTTTGAAATTGTGAACATAGCCAGACATGGTGGCTCAGGTATATAATACCAGTACTCAAGTGGCTGAGACAATGGGACTGCAGTGAGGTTTAGAACAGCCTGGATTGCACAGAGTAAACCCTGTCTCAGAGAGACAGAGAGAGAGAGAGATAACAGAGTGGGAAGGAAGGAAAGAAGGAAGGGAAGGAAATGAAGGAAGGAATGAAAACAGGAATGAAAAAAGAAATGAAGATTATATCACAAGACCCCTTCCCACCTAATACTGCCTCTAGAGTTAGTCCTCTCTCCTCAGATAAACCTCTCTGGAAACACCCACATGGACATGCCCAGAAATGTATTCCCTTGGTCATTCCAAATGCAGCTAAGCTGCTAATGAAAATTGACTGTCATGGAGAGCTGTGAAAAATGTCCATCAGGGAAACAGGGTTTGTTTCGGTGAGTTCTGACACACAGTAGACAGAGCTCTGATAGCCTCAGTGTCCTCCAAACTCAGCGGCAACCTCGTAAACACCTATGGATGTGCTTTATTATTAAATCGTCTCTCTTTTTTTGTTTGTTTGTTTTGTTTTTAATTTTTTTGTATGTGATTTTTTTAAATTTTATCTTTCTTTTTAGTTACATTTTGTTAACTCTGTGTCCCAGCTGTATCCCGCTCCCTCATTCCCTCCCCCTCCCCACATTCCCTCCCCCTCCCCACATTCCCTCCCTGGTCTCTTCCCTGCCCCTTTCCACGTCCACTGATAGGGGAGGACCTCCTCCCCTTTCATTTGACCCTGTTTTATCAGGTATCTTCAGGGCTGGCTGCAAAGTCCTCCTCTGTGGCCTAACAGGACTGCTCCTCCCCTGGCGGGGGGAGGTCAAAGAGCCTGCCCTTGAGATCCTGTTAGAAATAGTCCTTGTTCCCCTTACTTTGGAAAACAATTGGTTACTGAGCTACCACGGGCCATAACCGAGCAGAAGTTCTAGGTTATATCCATAGATGGTCCTTGGTTGAGTCTCAGAAAAGACGCTGTGCCCGGATATATTTGGTCCTTGTGGAGCTCCTATCCTTTCCATATCATACTAACTCCCCTTCTTTCATATGATTCCCTGCACTCGGCCGAGGGTTTGGTTATGAGTCTTAGTGTCTGCTTTGAAACATTGGTAGTTAGAGTCTTTCAGATGCCTTTTGCGGTAGACTCCTGTCATACGTTCAATGCACATCCCATTTGTCTTTCTAAATGAGGATTGATCATCTTCGCCCTTGTTTACTTTCTTGATTATCTTCTTTAGGTGTGTAGATTTCATTATGTTTATCATATCTTGTAGGTCTATATAAGCGAGTATATACCATGTTTGTCTTTCTCTTTCTGGGATACTTCACACAGGATGATCTTTTCTAGATCTCACCATTTGCCTGCAAATTTCATGATTTCCTCCTTTTTGATTGCTGAGTAGTATTCCATTGTGTAAAAATACCACAATTTCTGTATCCATTCCTCTGTTGATGGACATTTGGGCTGATTCCAAGTTCTGGCTATTACAAATAAAGCTGCTACAAACATGGTTGAACAAATGTCCTTGTTGTGTACTTGAGCAAATTTTGGGTATATACCTAGGAGTGGTCTCTTAAAGGGAAAAAAACTGACCTTCTGACATGTGAAATTCTAGCCTTTGGGGCTAACCAGCAAGAAGAGCCTTCACATAAGAACCACCTTAAGGCACAGAAGTGTGATGAGAAATGTCCTGGTGTATATTTGACAAAAGATCATGATTTGACCAGTAGATAGATTCCATACATTTATCTTCATCACTTTCATCTCAGCGGCTGGGGAAAGTGGCAGGTATCAGGCTACCTGGATATGGAAAAGCTGAAATGTTTGAATGATGTTTTAACATTAACCAGGCTTTGGACACACAGAATGGGATCGGGCTGGGGTGGCGGCTCATGGCTTCAGTGCTCACCCCTTTCTGTTGTATGTTGTTGCCCTTGTTGACAAACCTTCCCTTCATCTGTGGAGTAACCCCTGAGTTAAATAAGTGTCTGCATTCCCCCCAAACACAGAGAACATCACTCCATGGTTACGCTCATGCCTTGAAATAGAGTGAAGGAAGAGAAGGCAAATAAAGAGATAATGAAGAAAGGGCTGTGTGTACCTAGAGAGGGATAACAGACCTATAGCTCTTCTTTAGTATCCAGCAGACAAATGTTGCCTAGCATCTTTTCCGTCTGCATGTTTCTCACATTAGTAACTCGGGAGTCTGTTAACGCTGGTGTCTTAGAATTTTTCACTACATTTGAAAATTTTTAACATAAGAAAAGGGAGAAGAGGATGGGAGAAACTCTAGTTTATTACTACAGGTCTTTACTGAACGATGCCTGCGTCATGTGCTGTGCTCAAAGATTCACTAAATCATATATAAATTCAATGAACATGAGTCGTACCCTTAGGATGTGGCACAGACCATTCCTTGTATGAGGAAATAGTGGTAACAGAACAAAGCCGTTATTCTTATGATTGGGCCATATAGCCAATTACCATGTGGTATTCAGTGTCGCATGTTGAAATGTAGGGGTGCCTTCTAGACCTCAGGCTTCCTCGATTCTGGATGTTGTGAGTCAGGGACTGGGCACTGAAGTGACAAAGACCTTTTCACCCTTCGCCTCCAGTGCCTTCAGGAGCAGTTACCCTTTTGTTTGTTTGTTTTATTTTGTTTTATTTTTGAGACAAGTTTCTCTGTGTAGCCTCACTTTGTAGTTTGAGTTTGTCCTCAAACTCACAAAGATTCACCTGCCTCTGCCTCCTTGAGTGCCGGGATTAAAGTCATGCGTTTAATCCCTCCTGGTTTCTCCTCCACCCTTTAACTCATCCAAATTGTAAGCACTGAACGATAAATTGAAGAGTAAACAAACTTTCACTATCAACCCCTGAAAGTAAACATTTGTTCATCATAGTAGCTACTGACCCAGAGCCACCAAACTGACCAGCACTCACTGAGGCAATGCCTTGGTGGCTCATATTAGCAACTTCCTGTATTAACAAGTCTTTCCCGGCTAGGTGCCCTTCTGCTCACATATTGGTTTCAGCATGCTCTTTCACAGGCTCATATTTCATTGACTGGTTATGTATTTTTAAATTAGATGCACATTTTGTCTCCACTGAAGTGGGAGAACCTTGGGGGAAAGTTCATTTTGTTCTTGTCTTCCAGGAACTTGGGATAGAGCTGACACATGTTAAGTACAAAAGAGAATATAGTTCCTTATCATATCTATCAAGCATGACAATGTGAACTAGATTCCATATAACATACAGTCTATATTTGAAAAATTAGAAATAAATCCCTTGCTCTTAAAATAGAGACATGTTATATTAGCACACAGTAGGGAAATATTCATAGTTTGAGTGGTTTCTTATTTATACTACATCTTTATTTCCTTATTTTGGGTGCTTGTATGTGAATGTGTTGGTGTGTGACTTGGGCCACAGCATGCATGAGGAGGTCAGAAGACAACTTGAGAGAGTCAGTCCTCTTCTTCTACCATGTGGGTCCTGAGAATCGAACTCAAGTTGTCAGCATCAGTGCCACCTCACCAAGCCCCACTCCAGAACATTTTTTACAAACATAAAACTCCCTATAAGTCTTAGAGATCAGAGGGAAATCACATCATATAGAATTCCTCAATTTTTCTAGTTATAAGCATACATTTTCCCATAAGAATCATTGCATTTCCAAATAACCACTTACAGAAAATTCTTGGGCTGTAGGACATACCTGATACTGATTAGCATGGGCTGACTGAGTCACGCAGGACTCTGCTTCCTCCTCAGCGCTGTCATGAAAGAGTCTGTAATTCACTAAACACAGAACTGTCAGCATGAAAAAACAGCAGGTGTGGAAGTTCCTGACACTCAGGAGAAACCTGAAGAACATAAAAGCTTTTCCTTCATTCATTTCTCACCTAGAATGTAAACTAGGGATATCTGTAACACTCGTCAGTCTAGATTTCATAATCATCTCTTTGTTGTGTTCATTTAGAAGATGTAAATGAACACATTTTAATATGTACATATTTGTGTGCATACACTTCCATTTGTATATGTCAGGGTCCACACATTTGCATAACAACAATTTGAGCCTAAAGTTGGCTCTTATAGATGAAACCATAGAAATGTATTTGAGTCATCACAGTTTGTTATAACCTATTGCTCAGCATGTGCTACATAAGATGAATAGGTTAGTATTATAACAAAATATATTTTTATTTATATAATTGTTCTATGGATTCCAGCTGAGTCAGTTCGCTATCTAAGGTACATCAGTGGTTGACTAGACATCTTGGCTTATGTTTCTCCTCATCTGCCAGGTTATCTGATGTTCATTCTCATAGACTCCTGCTTGAGTTCCAAAATGAGCATTTCAAAAGCTTTCTTTCCATGTTGTTTGCTAATATCTCATTAGTCAACACATCACACAGGCCAACCCTGACTGAAAAAATAGAAAAATAGATTCCATCTCTTCAGGGAGTGGGGAAGACAGTGGCTACCTTTGTATTTACCACACATAGGCATCAAGAAAGGCAGCAATATAACAGGTCACCCTCTCTAACCCTTTAACTCACCAAAGGGGAGTATATGACCTCTAAAGTGTACAGTAAATAAACTTTTACCCTATTAATTCCTGAAAGTTAGACATTTGTTCATCTTAGCAGCTACTGATCTGGAGCCACCAAACTTTCTGGTAGGCAGAGGAATGCCTTGGTTACTTAAAGGAAGGCTACATGTCTGTGCTCTCGCTGATCCGTAGTTCCCAGTGCCATAGAGTGTTCTATCACCCTGCGTACACTGCATCCATTGAAGTTCCCGTGTGTCTGAGAAGGTAGCTTTTGGGTCATGACTTTTCTTATGCGAGTGCTCTTAAAGTGTCTGTAAGAAAATAAGCTACAGGCTGGAGCAGATGCAGGAACTGAGCAAGGATGAGGTTTCAGTTGAAGCTTACTGTGTCTGAGATACAGGAATCATGTCACAGAGTCATCCTGAATGAAAGCTACAGTGCCAGGCTTCTATCCCTGCTACATCACTGCATCCATCAGCTACAGGCAGGCCATAATGGTGCTTCCTCTCTGAGACCCCTCCCAGTGAATCTGCCCAACTCCAGTCAAGTGGTTCCAGTGGACTGAAGGCAACTCTCAGAAAGGGAACTCGTGTAAGCTTGTCAATGTTCTTCAAGCTAGAAATGTGCCTGCCTTGGCCTAAAGGATGGGTTCCTCCTCTTGGTTGTGTTCACACTAAGTACCAGTCTTGGGAGCTTTCCATTGTGGTCTTTATTATGATTGTTCTGGGGTATGCTTACATTCAACATAAATCCAACAAAATTCAAATACCAGGTCAATGCAGATGTCAAAAATTTTTTTGTATTCAAGCCACTACTGGTCAATCAGGGCCTCAGAACAGACTGGAGAGCTCAACTATGACCCTGAAGAGATATTGTACAACGTATTTAAAGAATAAAACCGTAATTTGAGGGGGAAGGGGATAGCATTTTCCGATCTTACTTTGATGTAAGGGGTTGAGCAAAGGAGTTTCCATCCATCAGGACAGGAGTAGGTTCTGGGCCTGAGAACATAAACTTAGTTGACCCTGCTAGCAAGATGGAGATACTGTCCTTGAGATGTCCAGATTCAGACAACTGTTTCCTTACAAATTGTCTCTGAGATGGCTGCACTCAGACAACTGTCTCCTTACAACAGAAGCTGGTCAGCTATTGGGAAGTCCCCAGTTTCCCTAGGGCCTGGGACCTTGAACTTAGTTTCTCCCTATGGTTAAATGGAGCCTGAAAACAAAATGGTAGTGCTTAGAGTAAGTTTCTCTTGCTTGTTCCCAACAAGATGGCACCCTAGAGAGAACTGCACATACCACTCCAGACGGCTTTTGTTTTTGCAAGCTGTTTTCTGGTGTGGATGCAAGATTTCCTCGGCCTCCGATATGGTCATGTATTTTTCATGAAGCTGCCAAATTTTTCTTTTGAAATTCTCATTTACTGTGGAGACAAATTTGATCAGTACAATGAAAATTTAAACATGCACTTACAAGTCAGCGTGTACCAGAAATGCTCTTTTCTAAATGACCACACCAGTGAGTGGGGAACTTGGTGAAGCAGAAAGCATGAAGGTTATGGTCTCTCGTGACTGAGTTGATGGTAAGAGGATGGAAGGAGGGATGATGTAACATCAACCACACAGAGAACACCTTTGATCACAGACTAAAGTGTTGTTTTCAATGTTTTTGTTTACTCTCTTGAGCTCTGATAAATCTTTTCACACCCTGACTACTTTGAACATTCAGTAGGGGACAGGAAGTGGAAAGAGACTAACGGGGCATGGCAGGAGGCCATCAAGATGAGCCAAATGCTAAACCTCTCCTGAAGTCTTGTCCTGGCCAGAGCAACAGCAGTTTTAAGTATGGAGACCACCAGAGAAACACAGGCCACATGAACACAGAAAATAACTTCAGATTGCTCTCATCCAGAGCCCACATTCTTCATGCCCTCTGTGTCTACATGTTTCCCAGCTTCACCCACTTCTAATGAGGAAGTAAGAGGTGGTGGCCCAAAGGGTCCTTGCCTGTAAGAGAATAAACCACTGCTTTATCGTGTGAATACATTACTAAGACAAACGTTGGTGCTGGAGGCGCAATGTTGCAAGGGAAAAAAAAAGCCCTTAAAATAAGGAAGAATCTTTTGCACTGAATAGTGGGTAGTAGGTGGAAATGTTTGAAATGTAGAAAAGGCCTGGATTGTCATGCATTAAGCAGTGGGACACTGCTGCAGACAGAACCTAAATCTTCAAAGAAGTTATTGGAGACGTCATGATTAGAATGTTGGTGTAAATAGAAACTCCTCCCCCCAAAAAGGTACATTTATGAGCTCTTAAGGGGAATAAGGATTGTCTTATTGGGAACTAGAAGATAGACGATCCTTATTGCAAAGTCAAAGAATCAGACTGAATCGGGTCTGTGCTCTAGTGCTTTATTGGAGTAAGAATTTGAGTGATGAAGTAGGATGCTCAGTGGTTAAGAGCACTCGCTTTCCTACACAGGATCCAGATTCAGCTCCCACCACATCATGCAGCTCCTACCTGTCTGTCCCTCCACTTGCAGGGATTCTGACACCACTAGCTTCTGAGGACACTTGCAATCAATTGCACGTGCCCACCCACCCCTACTTCCTCCACAAACACACACACACACACACACACACACACACACACACACACACACACACGTACTCTCTAGGGCAATTTCTAGTGGATCCATGGAAACAGGGTCACCACTGAAAGTCTCCATTGAAGAAAAGCCAACAAAACCGTGGGTCCAGAGATAGCAGAGAGAGACCTCACATAGACCATGCTTAGTGGAGAGGTCAGGCCAGCGAAGCCACTAAAACCCAGACCCTTAGAGCCAACAGATGACAGTGGTGGCCCAGGAGGGGCCAGAGCCCTAGACTTCATTCAGCCTGGGGAAACTATAAAATATGCTTCACTCAGCAAAGCCTTGGGGAAGGGTTCCCTAGAGCCAGGGAATCCCAACCCCTACTCAAGGTAGCAGGAAGGACAGGCATGGAGTCAAAGATCGCTTTGCCTTGAGATTTAATGTTATCTCGTTTATTGCAAGTTAGACTTAGTTGAGACTGGTTACCCCCTTTTTGCTTTCTGTAGCTTCCATTTGGAATGACTGTGTTTGTCACTTGCTGGGCTATTTTAGATCTTAGTTTTCTTGCTATCAGACTCACACAGCTGGATGAATGTTATATAACTATTTCCCCTGAACGGAAACATTCTCTCCAGAGGAAGTAGGGAGATTCCTCACCCAGAGAGCTAACAAAACTCAGAAGAGCCAGGCTGTCATGACACTTAGGAGGCTGGGGGTACTCAGAAACTTTGAAGGCTCATCAGACCCTTCCTTGGGGTTTTGTAAGCAATGGACAATCTCTAGGGCAAAGAAGAACCTTCAGCAGCCTCCTGTGGACAAGGAGCTCCAGCAATGTAGGTATTGTAAGTTATCAACCATGAAGGGGTGGGCTTAGTGCTGGTGCAACTGACTGTTAATCTCCCATGCTCCTGAAAGAAACCCCAACAAACAAGCGGTTTCTCTAACCTAGACTTAAGTGGGTTGTTCTTTAGTCTTTCATCGATGTTCTATCTGAAGTGAACAGCCATTTTTTTTTCCTGTTTTCCCAAGAGAACACATGCAGCAAGGAGGAATTTGCTTCAGGACAAATGAGAATTCAAGTAGTGTGTGTGTGTGTGTGTGTGTGTGTGTGTGTGTGTGTGTGTGTGTGAAAGAGAGAGAGAGAGAGAGAGATCAGACATGAGAGTCTGCACTTGGATTTTAAAAGTTGGTGTTGCCTGGCAGTGGTGGTACACACCTTTAGTCCCAGCACACGGGAGGCAGAGGCAGGCAGAATTCTGTAGCTTGAGGTCAACCTAGTCTGTGGAGTGAGTTGCTATGAAAGAAAGAAAGAAAAAGAATTTGGTTATTAAAGGTGGATGCTGTTATCTTCTCTGGGGGCTATTAGAATGAAATGGATACATTTCTTACATAAGAAAAACATGAGTTTTATAGGGCCAAGGCTAAAATGGTTTACATGCATGTCTTCTCCAAACTCATGCTAAAACTTCATTTCTGTTTTGGTGTTTTGAGGAGGTGGAACATTTTGGATATTGATTAAGTCACAGAGGAGGCTCATTTTTCTTTCCTGTCTCCTGCCTCGTAAAAGCTAGAGCAACAGGCAATGTCTTTGGAGGATGCTCTGCTCCCACTAGAAGTGAAAGCCGACACTTTGAACTTCCCATCAACCAGAACCATATGGAATCAATTAATGCTCTTTATAAATGCCCCAGTCTCAAGTATTTTGTTAGCATCACAGTAGAACTACGATACAGTTTTGGGAAGGGGGCATCCACTCTTCTTCCTTGCCCCATTCTGCTATGACTTTCATAACCCCAGGTAGATTTTCTAGGCTTTCTGACAAAGAAAGTAGGACAGACCACTAAGATATTACTAAACTAACTGGGAACGCCACAAAATCTCATACAATGGTACCAAGGTGTATGAGGTCTGGGAGGTCAAGGTGTATGTTTTCTTGTTTGTCTTTGCTTTAACTATTAGAAGTATTGTTGTCTGATTTTCAAGACCACTAAGTTTGCTTAAAGGATATGTATACACAAGCTGTCATTTGGTATTCAGAGCTCTTCTGTTAAGGACACTCACACATGCAAGCACACAAGCCAGCTGTGCACACACGCATGCACACACAACATGTGTTGCTGGCTCACTCATGGACAGGGCATACTTTGCATTTCCTGACATTTTTGTCTTATAAAAGTTAATTTGGTTTATAAATCCTCAAATATTAATATTCTGAGTTTCAGGGAGATCCAGGGAACATCCTGACCCATGAGTCATCTCTGAGCCTCTTTTCAACCCTCCCCTACAACCCAGGAGATATTTTTACTTCCCCTTCCTGTCTGGGGCACATCTCTGGTCATCAGCTTCTCTCTATCCTACTGACTTCAGCTATGTATAACTGCTTTTTCACTAGAGCAATAAATCTAATTAATTTTACTTAGTCGTGGAAAATCTTTTGGTGTGTGTGGGGGGGAGAGGACTGAGAAAACACATCCAGAAAAAAAATAATGACTTCTCTCAAAACACAAAACTACCCATGCATTATAGTTCCCATTTTGCCCTAGTTGATGGAGGTATGAGAATTCTAAAGTGCCTGGGTCGTGCTCTAAATTTCCAACTTAATGGTATCATTGGTGTATCACCTTAGGGAAGCTTGAGTTAAGTAGAGCACAGGGACACAGGAACAGGAGCTAAGTGGCTTGGATTGTACTGGTTAAGAGGAGAACCTGACCAGACTGATTTGTTGTTGTTGTTGTTGATGTGTATGTGTGTGTGTGTGTGTGTGTGTGGTTTTGTTTTGTTTTGTTTGTCTCCCTACCAATGACAAAGAAGTGGTTCATCCGTGCTAATTTATTAATTTAGTACTATTTAAGCCTTCTTTTGAGGCCAGGCCAATTAGAGTGCTAGTAGAAGGCAATACAGCGGGCAAGCACTTGAAGCCTGAACTGAACTGAAATCCAAGACCCACCACATCTGGGTATATGCCCCAGATGCAGACGGTTCAGTCTTTTTGGCTATGGGCAACCCTTAGAAACATCAGAAGAATGTTGCAGGCTCCAGTACAACGTTCTACCTGAAATGCCTTCTCTGCCATTGTCCTTTATCGGATGTAGTAAGAAATATGTCTCCTAGGAAATGAATCCATGAGCAGCCTGGGAGTATTCCACTTTTTGGAGATCCTGCCTTATTCCTGGCAAGCTGTCCTGATTAAAAGTTCTAACAGAGGAAGAAAAAACTAATTTGGAAGGAGTAATCAAGACTCTCCATAGTCCAAAAGAGATGATTTCCCGGTTGTGCGGAGAACCAATAAACCTCCATCCCGAAGACAAAAGTAATTTAATCAAATGGTACAAGGTTTCTCTGGAGAGGGAGACTTCGCAGAGCTCAGTGGTCACAGCTGTACTGTGGAGCCAAACTACCTTGGATGTGTGCCAACCAAGGAAAGTCTTTCAGTATATTCTGTTAAAGAAAATACGTTTGCTTCAATCCTTAAAATACTGTGGTTGGAAGTGGCTTCCAGGGAAATAGAATATATTCACAGGCATATTATGCATCAAACATAATGTGTCCAACATAGCAATATCAATAGAACATATGTGCTATATATTGTAAAATATTATATATATATATATATATCATATGAGGGGGTCAGGGAAATGAAGAGAGGGAGGGAGGGACAGAGGGACAGATGGACAGAGGGACAAAGACAAATGACACGCATGTATTTATAGGAATCGGCTCACATGAGGCAGCAGTGGTATAAGTAACAATCTGAGCCCAAGGTCCAGAGACCTTTGCCGGAGACTGACAATGACATATGTCCCCTTTCCAAGGTGAAAGAGACAAACCCAGTCTTCTGAGTTGTTCTTTGCAGGTCTTCCTTGGGTTGAATGATGTCAACTCACATTGGGGTTTTTTTTCTAAGGGAGATATTTCGCTCCAGGTCCATTGACTCACACTCACAAGCACACCAAGTGAAACGTTTGGTCAGCTAGCTGGTCATGTCTTACACAATCAAATCAATAGATACTATCAGTCACCACAAGCCCAGCCTTTATCAGCTGGGCACCTATACACCTCCTCTTAAAACACAGTTAATCTTGAAATATAGACCTTAACAAGTTCATAATAGAGAGGCTGGAGAGATGGCTCAGTGGTTAGGAGCACTCACTGCCTGGTCTTCTAGAGGTCCTGAGTTCAATTCCCAACAATGACATGGTGGCTCACAACCATCTGTGATGGAATCTGATTCCCTCTTCTGGTGTGCATGAAGACAGAGCATTCATATACATAAAATAAATAAATAAATACATCTTTTTTTTAAACAAGTTCATTAATACCACCCAAAATAAACAGCTTCTCTGTAAAAATTCAAATATATACTCATCCCTTCTCCAGAAAAGGAGGTAAAGTCCTCAAGTGATGTTTACTTTCCTCCCAATACTTAATAATTTAAATACTATGTTTCAAATTAACTAAATTTAAATATTGATATAAAGTTTATTTTTGTTATATAATAAAGTAATAAGAAATATAAGAAAGCAAAGATAATATAATATAAATGGATATAATCAGAGTAAAAAAATGCTGATGACAATTACAATTCTAATCCCTGTAACTGGTCATGTGTTTCCAATTTCCTTCTTCTGAGAGTCATTCTACATCTGTTAGGAATACGTAAACATGATAGAAAGAGCTTTATAGATATTTGAGAACTTTTTATGTAAGTTACTATGTC
This sequence comes from Psammomys obesus, assembly GCF_907164565.1. Lineage (NCBI taxonomy): Eukaryota > Metazoa > Chordata > Mammalia > Rodentia > Muridae > Psammomys > Psammomys obesus. The sequence goes on from NW_026585587.1 coordinate 1,317,852, forward strand.
TTCCAGGACATCCCTGGGTCAGATTACATATAGGATGCTTCCATCTATACAATAACATCAATCATATTTATGTACTCACTCAGCTTAATAGCCTGGATCAAACTGCAATTAGCTTATAATAGTCATCTGTGGTTCCTTGTTGAAGTGGTTCTATGTGTTCAGTCATTCACTCTAGGGCTCCATAGCAGGTTAAGAGGTGCCTCGCAAATGAAGAGTAGACATATAGAGACGATGGCAGAACCTTGCTCCAAAATCCTAAAAGTCTAGACTTTGACTCATTCATTGTACAGGCCTGTCTTGGGCTCCAAACAGATTCTTTACCATCCACCTTTTTCTTGATTACCACAGTATCTGCTGAGTCATACGGTTCATTTGTACAGTTGCCTGGCCTATGACATAGTATTAACTGGTCTAGGTTCTGCTCAAAACTAGAAGCTTTTGGGGTAATTCAGTAGATAAGCCAAAGCAAAACTTCAAAGACTACAAGGCCTCTGAAATCCAGAGGCTCACTTGATGTGCCTTCTTTCCTGGTTTCGGGAAGGAGAAGTTGCAACGGCTAGTCACTCACCTTAGAAGGGATATCTTGGCATGTCCCAAACAACTGAATGCATAGGAATTTCAGAGAGAGCCAAACCCCTAGATTCTATCACATTTGTTTCCCGTAACTTTTCCAGTAGGTTTAAAGCAGTTGCTAGTCTAGTTCACCGTGTTCAATCAGCACAGCATCAGCAGTGTAATGGCTTAGTGTGATGTCTTGTAGAAGGGAAAAGCTATTGAGATTATTGAGACAACAGTTGACAAGGTATCTCAGCAGCAGTGTTTGTTTACCAAGTATAAGGACCTGGAGGGGGGGAGGCGTGGATAGAAGGAAGAGAGAGAGGAAGAAAGGAAAAAGGAGAGAGAGCCTGGACTGAGAAGCTGCAGAAGGGAGTTGCATCTCTCATTGATTTTCACCTTAAGGATTCATTTTCTGTCTCCTGTATTTGCTTAGTGGCCCTGTGGGGGCTCTTGAGAAGGATGCACAGTGTCTAACTGTCATTCCTTTTCCTGTGACAAAATACTCTGGCAAAAGCACTTAAGAGGAGAGGGTTTATTTGGTTCACAGTTCCAGATTCCAGTCCCTCATATAGGGGGAGTCACAGGGCAGGTATGTGAAGCAGAGAGCTGTGTTATATCCATAATAAAGAACAGCAAGAAATGAAATCATGCATGCACCCTGCTCGCTGCAATCTTAGAAAGTTCAGGCTCTTCTGAATGACCCTCCTTCCACAGAGGCAGGTCTTTGCATCTCAACTGACATCATCAAGATAATCCCTTACAGATATGCCCATAGGTAAACCTAATCTTGACAGTTCCTCACTGGGACTCTTTCCAGGTGATTCTATTTTCAGGTGATTATGTCAAGTGACAGTTAAAACTAATCATCATATGCAGGTGATTGCTCAGTTAGGCTCATACTCAGGGAAATAAATGACATCAAGACTCCAGCTTCCTCTCATACCACACACAGAGATGTCATCATTCTGGCCACTTTATTAGGTCACCTTTGGTCACCATACAGGTAAGCACTGAGGTGTCAAACAGAGTGGACAACTATAGTGTTAAGTGTAATTACATTGTTTGAATTAGCAAATAGAGAAGCATTTTTCTAGTGCTCATTTTAAAGTGAATGCTCAGAACCATTGGTAGTTAGCAAGAAAACAGTCAAATAAAACAATAAATACTAACTTTGGGGTATCTAGTCGCCATATGAGAAGACAATAAGATAAACTCCAGGGGAAAAAAAAGCAATCTGTTCTATGGAGGCACATGGGAGGGGGGGATTAATAAAATAATTCTTCAATGAAAACAAGCGATGTTCTCTGTGAAGAGAAATTGAGTTTGAAGAGGAATTTAGCCTCATTGGCCCACATTGATACAGTCATCCTAGCCCCAATTTATCTTACAACACACAGAACCTGAAGAGAAAGTACTGACAGGCCTAGTGACCATAGTAGAGGCTGAAGACTTGAAGCCAGGTACAGCTGAGCAAGTGGCATGGGGCAGAACCGTAGAGGACTTTCATAAAATGAGTGGGGGGTTTTCTAGAGTCTTCCAATTATAATGTATTTCTGGGCAACTTACCAAGATCCCATGAGCCTTGGCTTTTTCTCTGCAGAGTCCATAAAAAGGAATCATCTGGAAAAGCTGACTTGCCAACATTAAGTTCATAGATGTCCTTTCAATTAGAGTAAGCGGGAAAAGGATGTCTAATTTCTCCCTCTCTGTCTCTGTCTCTCTGTCTCTCTGTCCCTGTCTGTCTACTGTCTATCTATCTATCTATCTATCTATCTATCTATCTATCTATCTATCTATCTATCTATCCATCTATCTATCTATCTGTGTGTGTGTTTTAATGCATGTGACATCTAATAATATACAGATAGTTTAAGAATACTGGAGCTAAATGCCACAGAGAGCATTGGCTGAGAAATATGTGAAGAGCAGCACTTGAACCTCTGATCCACCATGCTGTGGTTGCCTAAACCCAGGAAGGTGCCTCACATTCATTGTGTGGATTTCAAGGGTAATAATAGCTATAAGACTGTTGCAAAGATCAAGTGACTATTTAGCATGGTACCTGGCAAGACACGTATGTCATATAGATAATGGCTTATATTACTCATCAGCAAAATGGATATTAATTTTTCTTGTGAAACTTTGTAAAAAGTAATTCCTTGGTGTGCTTTAAAGTATTATTTTTCCCTACTTGTTGAAAAAGTGTCATTTTTTTCCAGGAACTAGAAAATAAAATGTTTTTTAATCTACCTTTTCTCTTCCTTTACAGCATAAAGTCAACCTGGGGAGCAGGGGACTGGGAAAAGATGCACCAAAAGTATCCTGCATCTTTGTCTGTAGGCAGATAAACTGGACATCACCTGGGTAGTTGCTGTGAGCTCTCTGAAGCAGAATGCTTCAGAGAATTCATGCTTCAAATGTCAGCATTTGCAAACTAAGACCAGTCTAACCCTAGTCCTCTCCAAGCTTCTGATCATTTAGAACTAGACTGAACACTTGAGGTTGTTTGTTCATGTTTAGACTGAACTTTGAAAAACATAAGATTTATGCATTTAATAAGATCCACAGAATAGTGTGATTTGGTGCCAAATGAGGTTTAGGAACTAGGGCTGCCTCCCACAGCAGGCTATTCAGAGGGAAGAAAGCATAAACAACTTAATTCCAGCTTTCTTTGGGTCTATAAATTATTTACAGCGGAGATCGTCATTTCTTTTAACTTTAGTAATGTCACATCACACTCGTTGGCAGAGCTTTGAATCAAATAAGGAACACATTCTGAGTTTCCTCATTGAATCATCTCCAACACTGTCACTCAATGACCCATAGGACATGTGACAAAGTAGAACTTAAGAGTCTGTGACTGCGGTGGCAGATGGCGTGAGGTGGGTGTTAGAGAACAACCTCTCCATTAAGTCTGAGATTGGAGAGGACAACTCGGTAATAGTCCTCTCATCTTTCATGGCACGAATGACCTCACTATGACTAAACTCCTGTGAGTTAACAGAGTGAAACACAGTAAGTGTCAATAATCACTTCTCATCACAAAGACCAGCCTCCATTGTATGGCTTAGACCAGCCTCCGTCATATGACTTGGACAAGAGTCTGGATGACATCGGTGTACCTGTGACAAAAATCAGATCTGGACCTTTCTCAGGTCTCAATGCTTGTGTCCTCCAGTGTTGATATGCTGAAATCCTAACCCATAGTGATGACTGTTTTATGATTCTGAACCTTTGGGAGTGATTAGAGCAAGAAGACAGAGTCCTCATGAATGGAACTAGATGGTTACAATGTTAAAGCAAAGGTGCTTGGACGGCCTTCTACCATGTGATGTTCTGGGGGCAATGGGCTACTTGTGAAGCAGGAAGTGGGCCATCACCAGACACCTGGACCACCAGTGCCTTGATCTTGGATTTCTAGGCCCAAAACTATGAGTGATAAATTTCTTTTGCCTGTAAGCCACCCAGACCCCATTGTTATGTCAGCCTTAACAAGCTGAAATAACTGTTCACATTCTTAATCTTTGGTCATCACTGACTGATCTGGGCAAACTGCCTACTAAGCCAACTAGCTAAGACTTCCTTCTTTTCCCCAGGCCACAGAATTCTGGTTCTTTCCTAGGATGAAGACCACATCAAGAGGCAAAATCTCCTGTTCACACACCACCTGTGCACAAGTGCACAAGCTCATGCTGCTTGCGCTTACCCCTTCCTCTGATTCACTTCTCCCTAGTCAAGAAAACGTTCTGCCCCCAGACACTTGCAGATTTTATAGACAGCACATCTCCTGGAAGCTGCAGGGCCCCTTTTCTTTTGTAGTGATTTTGTGAATTTAGTTATTTCCCTCTAAGTCCATATTTACTTTTTCATTTGTGTGGGGAAATTGTACTTTTTACTCTGCCCTGATCTTTTAAGTGCATATTTTTTAACTTACCTACTAAAGAAATATGTATGTATCAAAATGCATATCAAGTTCACACTTGGTGCCAGAGATAAAAATAAAAACAACAAAGCCTCTACTCCGCAGAAGATGAGATGAGACACAGAAAAGAAACAAGTATCAAATGATGGGAAGGACTTCATAGAAAATAAAGCAGAGTACAAGTAGGAAGACCATGAGATAGATGTTATTAGGGTATTCAAGAAATAGCAAAGGCCACCATGTGGCTGGGATACAATGAGAAGGTGGACATCCAATCCCCTGGACTCACAGGTGGCTGTGAGCCACCTGGCACAGTTGCTGCGACTCTCACTCCAGTCTTCTGAGTTTGAACAGTGCTCTTAACCACCGAGTTATCCCTGCAGGCTCTACATCCAGATACCCATCACTTCCTCAGAAAAGTGTTTCCTGTGGCAGGGTCTCACGAAGTAAGCCAAGCTGACTTTGAACTTTCCCTCCTCCTATCTCAACTTCCTAAGTATTGGGGTTACAGGCACAGACCACATTTATTGGAAAGCACGCATGACTGAAACTTGTCTATCATGTCACTTTATCCTGGTATTTTGGGGGCATCTCAATATGCCTTTATCTACTTGATTTTAATTTTTCCAAAACTTGTTTTAAAATATCCCTATCTAGCAAATCTTTGCCCTTCATTTTAACATGTCATCTTTCTTATTATAATTACATTTCCTATAATTGCTGTAGTATAGTATTGGGGTATTTTTTATAATCAATGTAAAATTTTTCATATTCTCAAAAAATGTAATCTGTCATACTGTCAATTTGAAATATTTACTTCATGCCAGTTGTGACTGTTTTATTTTGATACAACCTGGAATGGCCTAGGAAGAGAAGAACAAAGATGGATTCTCTAGATCAGGTTGCCTGTGTGCTTGTCTTTGGAGAATCTATTTTGATTAAGCTTACTGAGGAACAAAGACCCACCCACTGTGGGTAACACCATTCCCTAGGCACATGATCTCAAGACTGCTTAAGTGCAGAAAAGGTTCTGAGCACAGCAAGCATTCATTCTCCTCTGTTTCCAACAGCAGATATGAGTAGATGCTTCAAGTTTCTGCCTCAACCTTCCTATACTGATGGACTGTAACCTGAGATTGAAAACTGGATAAACCCTTCTTCATTAATGTTACCTTTGTAACTTGTAAAATATGGAGTATTTTAATCAACACCAACAGAAACAAAGCCAAGACACAAATATATAATTAATATAATATAATATAATATAATATAATATAATATAATATAATATA